>NW_020455272.1:252974-440271 GCF_003342845.1 Nothoprocta perdicaria | reverse complement strand
AAAAAAAGGGAGGAAAAAAAAAAAAACTTTCCTCGCCGCCGTCTTTCTCCCTCCCCCGAGGAGCACGAACCCAAACACACCGGGACACGCCCCCGCGCCGCCCCGCGCGCCGCCGATTGGACGGGGCCGCGCCGGCCTCCGCGCTCATTGGGGCCAGCGCCTGCCCGTCCGCTCCCTCCTCTCCCCTTTCCGCGCCTGCACGCTGCCCATTGGGAAGAGAACCCGCCATCTCTCCGCCCATTAGCCACGGCYCTTGTCGATCAGAGTGGGGCCCCGCCTCCTCACGCCTCTAATTGGACGGCCTCGTCACTGCCCCCGCACTCATTGGTTACACACGCTGTCGTGTGTTGACATTGCCGCCCCCTCCTCCTTCCTGCCAGTTGGCTCTAAGGTTTGCCCCTTAAATGGGGCGCCCGCTTGCCCGCCCCTACTTGCTCCGCCTCCACACAGCGCGGATTGGCTCGCAGGCTGTGTCCTCGCACGCCATTGGTGACTCGGTGTGCCTGTCACAGCGCRGCGCGCGTGCCGTCCCGCCCACCGAGTTGGGGGCCTTGGCCGCCTTTCCGCCGCCCTCTGCGGACCCTCCTCCGCTGAGGCGGGAGRGGCTACGTGAGGTTTCTTCTCTCTAGCCGCTTCGCCTGCCGGCTGCAAGGGCGAGACAGAGTGGCGGCTAACGAATATAGCGCCASCCGCAGAGGCAGAGCATCTCTGCCCGCGCCGGGAAACGGTAACGACGCCACACGCCGCACTGTCCCCAACGGGTCCTAACGCCCCGCCCCCTAGGGCAACGCCCTCCTGGAAACGGCCAAGTCTATTGGACCGGGAGGACGTCGGTCATGGGACTCGCGAATCCATTGGCGGCGGACAGGTGCCTCCGCAGCCAACTGGCAGCGGCCCGCCGTGCCGCCCGGCGGGGGAAACAGCGGCGGCGGGCGAGGGAGGAGAGCGGCCGCCATGGTCGCCGCCCCTTGATTGGTGGACTGGGCTGTCAATCAAGTGGCGCGGGCGGTTGCCGGGCGGCGCTGCGTGCTCGGCCCCACGTGGCCCGCGCGGCGGCGCACGTGACCGGGCGCCGCGAGGCCCGTTGCGAGGGGAGAGGTCAGTTACGAGGTGTCATGGCGGCGCCTCCCTTTAGCACCGTGCCTCCGGGGCCTCCGTCCGCCTGGTTCCCCTTTTCTAATTTTAATTTTTAGTTTTAATTTTAATTTTTATTGAGTTCCATATCTTTCCTGCTGGCACTCTTGTTTCCTCTTGGTTTGCCATCAGCGACAGAGGCCCATTTTAAGCAATCTTGGAGCAGTCAGAAATGCAGCTTCACCTCTGCTACCATGTGTTTTAAACTTACATGTAGAACCTGCATTTTTAAAGGCTGATGGAGCTTGGCTGTTCACTTCCATGAAGCAGCGTTTTGCCAGTTGTGCTTTGRAAAACGACTGCAGTTTCTTTTGACTCAAAACCTGAGGTTTTCAGGCCAGGAGACACCTCAGACAGCTCAGTCTTGAGTATCTCTACAAGTCATTTTCTTACGCAGGTTGTACAGACTGAAAGTGACTCTCCTCAATTTCAGGGAGAAGCTGTGAACAGCATTCTTAAAAATCTGTGATAAGAGATTGCATAGTGACTACAGTATCATTAATAAATTTGAGCATTAAAAATGAATGTTGGCCTTTGATATCCACTGAGAGCAGGCATGGAGCAGAATCAACAGAATTTTGGTGCAGCTGAAAAACGCCTTTTTGGTGCTGAACAGAAACCCTAGAGAGGGGACGACCCTGTTGTGCTGCTGAGCAGCCCTTTGGATGTTGAGCRAGAAGACAGCCTGCCTTGGAGGAGCCCTGGAGCTTTTCATGARTTACTCGTTCCTAGGAGGAATGGCTGTGAGCACAGCAAAAGCAGTGAATACTGTTGTCAAGGGAAAAGCAYGTTGGAAAGGGGAGACAATGTGAGCAGTGCAAAGACAAGAGTTGGTTCAGTACCCATTTTATGTTTTTCCCCTYCTGCTCTCCAAGTAAAGCCACACCATATATTTTTTGTATGTGTCTTTCATCTGTAAAGTGAATGAAATGCTTGGAAGAACAAACAAGACAAAATCCATGTGAAACTAGACTATTTGACTCAGTAAACAGGCTTGACTCTTTTGAAGGCTCCTCCATTTAGTAATGGTAGATGGTTTTTTTTCCTTTCACAAATACAGAGAAAAAAGCCCCCTGAAGACAGAGGAGGCTTCATGCTGGGTCTGTATATATTTGCCCCATAGTGCTTTAAACCATGCAAAAGATACAGTATAATCAACACAAAGTAGTACTATAATTTGGAGGTTTGGAGGTCTCTCCTCAGAGTTGATTCATGTAGCAGGATGTGTTTCTGTTTCCATGTATATTTTTCTTGCTGTAAGCAGAAATCGGTAGCATAGAGTGAATATAGGTTGACACACACTGGGAAAGAAAGATTTGTCCAAGATACTGACCTTGTCTTTGCCATAAGCTTAAAAAAAAAAAAAAAAAAAAAAAAAAGGAATAAAGAAAATCAGTGCTTCACTCCCATTTCCCCTCATTGGTACTTTTGCAAGTTTAAGTTTTTCCTTCATGTGCTTTGCTCAGGGATTTTGCAGCTGTGCTCGTGGCAGTACATGGAAAGCAAGGCGAAGCTGTGCAGAATTATTTTGCTTGGGAAGCCAAAAACTTCATTTAGCAGTGTAGCAAAAACTATTTTTTTTTTTTTAATTCCTGCAAAACAAATGTGAAGTGGAGCAAGTGAGTAGATGGTGGTGGTTTCTATGAAGTACTAATGGCAGCCTCAGATGCTCCTGCCCAGGTTCACTGGTGCCTTAGGGGCAGTGACAACTCTCTGGCCAGTTTCTGGGTCTCATCAGTCCAAACGTTTAGGAAAAAAAACAGTTTTTGCTTAGTTTCTCCCACTTCGCCTATCGCTGTTATTGTCCAGAAAATGGGATCAATTTGGGCGGTGAAACTGCCTATTTTTAGCCACTGGATGTCAGTGTTACGCTGTGCTGTGGGTGCATTTCCAAGTCCTGGGAAAGGTTGAACGGACAGCGGAAAGCTCTTTGCTCTGTGGTTGGTAAATGATGTGAAAGGCCATTGGAGCCACATGGTTCCAGTCAGGATCAGTGTGCCCCTTTTGGGGACGTGCCCCCTTGCCTTCTGTGTGAGCTGGGCCTGGGCCTGTAGAACAAACCGAACGCCACGCTGGCTGCAGCCTCAGGCAGATGGAGGGGCTTCCTTTTGTGTTGGGCTCCATCTCCTAGCCTTGGGGCATGAAAATGCTTGGCCTCTCCTTTTAAAAATCTCTTTAAAAATTAAACGTATTTTTGATACCCGAGAGGCAAACAATACTGCATGTCATGGAGATACAGCGCAGGAGCAGGTTGCATGAAGGGGCTTTTCAGAACAAACAGGGAGCACTGCCAGCCTGGCACAGTCCCAAATGCAGAAACGCAAAGACTCAAAACATTAAGAGCAGTTTTGATATTTGGGAGTTAAAAGTCTTTTTTTTTTTTTTTTTTTTTTTTTTTTTAAAGAGCTGACACTTGGTTTAATGTCTGTTTCCAGCAGAGCCATAACCTCTTTCATAGACTTGCTAGTTTTTAAAATTGTAATGCCTGAGTGAACTCTGAATAGGCAGTCATGTAAAAACTACTGACATGGAAAAAAACAATATTCTGTCCTAACTCTTTTTTTTTTTCTTTTTCTGCCTTAGATATTTTAAGCAGCAGCGATGCAGAGGGCACAGAGATGATCTATTTAAGTGTCTGCATTACTAATAGAGATGGATTACCTTTTGGAAAGCCACAGTCAAGTATGTGCTCCTGCTCTTTGTTGTGTGTTATGTTTAAGTAGTTTGGTATGAAACATGGTGTTTAACAAATGATACAGTCATAACAAATGATACAGATATCCACCTCTGAAATGCAACCAGCAGTGAAAAAAGGCAGTTGTTGAGAAGGTGATTTGTAAAATAAATAATAAAAGAATTTATGTTCTCCTGTTAAAGACAGACTGATTAGGCAATTTTCTTGCTTCCTTTTTCTCTGGGAAGTTGAATTTTTATCTCTCTTTTACTTAGAAGACTTTAGTGAAGATTCAACCAGAATGTGACATCAAAATATCAAAGAGAGAGAATATGAATATCTGGAAACATTTGGATACTGCTTAAAATAGTAATTATCCTTATTTAAAAGTATTTATCCCAATAATGACTGGAAAAGAGATTTGCTAAGGATTCACCATTTCCTGTACCTTCAATTAAGCAGTGCAAAGATTTCTAAACTGTTTTCCTGCATCCTTCTCATAGCTTTTTCAGGGAACAGGCAAGAGAAAAAGAAACTAAGACTTCATATGCCCAGGAGCTGTAGGAACAGTCAGGAAAAAGGGATTTCTATTTAAAATAGTGAAGAGCAGATTTCAACCCAATTATTTTTTCCTTTCTAGGTCACCTATAACAGTAGCAAATAAACAGAAAAGCAATTTAAGGGAAAAAATGAAGAAGTAATGAATACTAAAACTAAATGAAATAGCAGGAGGAAATTAGGGGGATAATGTCAAATGTAATTTTCAAATTTGTACATCAGCCATGTGATTAGTGCTAACATTCCTGCTTTACAAAGTCTTGCAAAGTAGCTCTAATGACTGTTAGTGCTCAGGATCTGAGCTTTTAGTCCCAGGCAGGCACGTCCCCATCTCTAACTATTGCTAGTACAGTGGGCTTATTTTGACATTACCTATTTTTATATGCCATGATTGGGAAAGACATACTGTTGCAAAAGTAACAGGAGAACATCATGCACATAATGGGCAAGTACTTAGCACAAGTTCAATTAGTTGTGCTGTTGTGCTCACATAATACTGTTGAAAGGAGATGGGGAAGAGAGGAGGTTGTCAGCCCACAGCTAAAGGGAAAAAATTACCAGTATGATGGCAGTTGCTCTTACAGAGAGAACAATTTAGAATAGTATTTTGCTTTGTTTTTCCCGGAGGCAATGTTAAAACAATACTTCATTAACATTATTTGAAGCTATTTTAAATATCTCCATTTCCAGCAAAACAATGTTAACATGTGTTTTTTTTAATGGAAAAAAAAGGCTTTTAGGAAAATGTTTTGAATAATATTGTATTCTTTAAACCAAACAATCTTTTTTTTTTTTTTTTTTTTTACCACTTTCCCCCTCTCCCACTATTTTAGCAGGGGAAGTTGCCTGCTTTGTGTTTCCAGTGCTGAAAATGAACCAGTGTGTTTATGAATTATTGGCCAGGACTGGAGCATTTGTGCTGAGGCTAAAGGTCATGCGACACTCTGAACAAAATTTTATTTACCGTTTAACCTCCCTTTCCCATCCACTTGCCTCAGGTTGTTATACTCAACACTAGGAGAAGCCTCTGCAAAACTGTTTCATTTCACCTTCAGCTAAAGCTAAATGGGAGACTAACGGACACATATGTGAAAGCAGTTAGAGTGCTTTATTGTCTCATCTCCTCCCCTGTCATCAGGACAGYGTTAAAATTTAACAGCTAGACATAGGGTAGCTGCTATAGAGGCTCTTTCCCGCTCCGTTTTCCAAAGAAAGACTGCAGGTTTGGATGCACCCTGGAGCTTGCACTGCACCAAGACTACCTACAGCTTCATGTGCAGGGCTCGCTTCTGTGCCTCTTTGTGTCACCCGTCTCTCTCGCAAGAGAAGAATCAGGGCTGGGGAGAAGAGGGCAGGGGCAGATGCCTTCCAGCTCCCTCCTGTGCTGCAGGAACTGTGGCTATGTAGTTGCACATGCAAGCGGGGAAATAAGGAGCATTTGCACTTCTGGTAACATCAACCGACACATAGCATCAACCCTGATGCTAGGGAAAGCTTTTACCTGTCTTTCCATCCCCAAGTCTTATTAGGATTAGCAGGAGGCAGTGAAAATTGTTTTTTTTTCCCTCCTTCACTGCTGGGAGTTGTAGCTGTATAGTAATTTAAGATGGCAGTTTTCCAAGTTTTGCTGTGGTTCTAATTAATTGGGTGTGTTGTTTAATTCTTTTTTATTTTAATTCAGACTTTTCCTCATACTCAAAAGAGCTCCCATTGCCCCTTGTTATTAATGAGATCAAAGCCAGCAGAATGGTTGCCATCTCTCCCCAGTCTGTGCACATAAAGGTAAGACTGTCCCTAGTAAAGGTCAGTGTGACCATCCATGCTTYCCTGTGAGACCAAGGACAGAGGGAAAGAGGCTGCCTGTCCTTGCTGGAGCGAGCTGGGCACCACAGCAAGCATGATGTTTTGCAAGAAGAAAAGGGGAAAATGAGGAACAGGACCTGGAGAACCAGGGAAGCTGCTGGAAGATGAAGGCAGAAAACGGTGCAAGGCAGAAAACGTGTGTGTCTGTGTGTATGTATGTATGTAGAGAAATCTGATTGCAGTTTTCTATCCAAGTGCATAGTAAATTGTGCCTCTTTCAGGCACCCACCCCCAAAAACACATAGAAAAATAAARCTTCAGTTTTGACTATCAACTTAATGTTTAAAATCTTCCACACAGCGTGTTATTCCGCCTTCACATTCTCCCTTTTCTCTTGAAGTTTCCAAATCTGGTGTTTGATAAGGAAGCAAACAACATTGTTGTTTGATAACAAAGCATAACATAAACATATATTTATTTTTTAATATTTTGGAGGTCTGTGCTATGACTGTGGAGTCATGGACTGCTGGCTGACAGTTGCCAATGGGCCAGAGTTGATTATAGCAGGACCTACAGACGAAGTGAGAATAATTCAAGAAGGRAGTGTCCTGGATAGAAAAAGATGGAGGAGAAAAGCTGCTTGAAAGCACAGAACCGGGAGAAGTTAAAAATAACCTCATGGTTACTGAAAAACATCTCAGTGCCAGCAAGAACRAGGATGACAGTGGGAAGAATGAGGGGAAGCGGTTCCATGTGACGGAGCGGGTTGTTACACGGGAGGCTTCCTGGCTCCCGGGCCTGGGTTGCACTGGGAGGGTGTGTTTTGTCACATGTGCTTCTCACCTCCMGGCTCTGATCGGCCGCAGTCTTTTCCTTCCCCTTGGATGCATGAACTGCAGGAGACCCGTGTGGACCATGGAGACCCACRGGGAAACGGGCTGCGAGCCTCAGCAGGACACGCCGCAGAGAACATCTCATCTAGCACCAAGCCTCCAGCTGAGGCTCCTAGGCATGTGGCAGGCAGGTGGATCCGGGCCACCCCGTACGAGGGCTGCTGGGCCACCCTGACGAAGCTGCCGGCAGCCCTTCCCATGCCTCTGCTTCCAGCTATTCCAGCCGCTGCTGGAGTAAAGCAGCAGAGCTGGGTGGGCCGACTTGCTGCGTCTTCCCTACCCAAATTGGCCCCTGGTAAAGGCGGTGACTCGCACGCTGCCCCAGCGCCTGCTCCGTGGCTGCCGGCAGCGGAGCCAGCGCCAGGTTTGCGAGCGCGGCTGCTCCCTGAGGACCTGCCAGCAGCTTCCTCGCGGCTGCCCCSGGAGCTCYGGGTGGGGCTGCGACCGGCAAAGCCCCGCGACGGATTTCTGGGAGCCATTACAGGAGCTCTCCTCACCGCGGGATGTGCTCCTCAGAGGCTCTGGTAAATCTCATGTGGGCAGCAGTGGGGGAAGAGTCATCGCTCAGGGCCTAAAGCAGCTTTTGGCCTGCTGTGCTGCTTCCTGGTGTTTTCTTTCTGCATGGGCAAGGAAGGGGTGACCAGGATTCATGTGGATTTTGTCACGCACAAACGATCCTTCTCAAAACAGCAGGTTCTCGCTCCCTCGCTTGGGGAAAAAAAAAATCCAACAAAAACAAAAGCCTCCCTCCTCACCTCTTTTTTTTTTTTTTTTTTTCCTTTTCCTCTTGAAAGAGAGCGAGATGTTCTTTCTGGATTCAAGGACTTGGCTAAAGCGTGTTCCCTTTCAAGGGCCCTCAGCAGCTCCCTTCTAGTCGGCTTCGCTGCCTGCAGCGCGCCTGCTTGCTGCTGCTGCTGGACTGCCCGTGGCTGCCCACGTCCTCGCCGAGCCTACAGCAGCCCCAGCAGCTCCTCTGACTGCTGCTACGGATATACATCCCAGCTACGGACAGGTATACATTCCAGCTACATACAGGTATACATTCCAGCTACTCTTCCAGAGTGCCCTGTCCCAAGGCTGTGCTCAAGAAGACCACGTTTATCAAGACATGAGGTCCTCCAGAAGTCCTCTTAATTTTTGCAGTGGCATTCAGTGCAGAGCACTCCTGCAGCCCCTGGCCGGAGCGTCCTTATATTAACACCGCTGCCTTGCACGGGCCAATTCCCAATGATTTAACAGCGAGTGCTCCTTGCATGGAAGAGTCCAGAACAAGATGGAGCCTGTCTGCACTGACACCCTCCGTTTGGCTGCAGGGCTGCCAGGGCTCGTCTGCCTCTGTTCTTGTGAGGCTGTCTCCTTGGTTGCCWAAAGGAAGCTCTTGGTCACCCTGGGCTGTCACTAACGCCAGTGAAAATCCAGCCTCACCCCCGTGGCTGTGTGGAAACTTGTCGGGCTTTGCAGAGGTTTAACTCGAGCTCTGTGACTGAATTAGCAGCTTTCGGGGTGGTTTGGAAAAGGGGGAGAAACCAGCAGAGACCGCTCCAACTTTTCCTTCCAGAAAAACTTTTGATTTATTAAAATGCCACAGCCATAAATACAGAACAAAGAGGTTGGAAGTATTACTGTGTCCTCATTGTGAAAGGGCAACGGCAGACGCTCCGATAAACCGGGAGCGAGGCCTTTTGTTCAGAGCAGTGCCTCTCAGGCGTGCTGCGCCTCTCCTAAAATACTAATTGGCAGCATCTTTCTGACGAGGTGGATTTGGCTGTGAGGTAGCATCCCAAAGAAGTGGAAGAATCAAGTACCAGGTCCTAGAGAGGGTGGGTTGGTGGATCGCCTGGCGCTGCGCTGCGGCCTGGGTGACCCCGTGGCCCTTCCCGTCTCCACTATCCACAATTACCATGGCCCTACCTYGGGAGCTCCACAGAGCCGTGTGCCTCCCTTCAGTGGCAGCAGAATGTCACTAATGGCCTTGCTAAATCCCAGCAACAGATCCGCCTGCAGATGTGTTCGGCACTTAGCAAGGCAGCTATAAATGATCCCACTTTGTTTAGATTTGCTATTTTCCATTTCTGCAGTGCGAGTGCTCGGCCCAAGCTGGCTGCCAGCTGAGGGAAAGAATTTCTGGTAGGAGATTAAGGATAACTAAGGAAATGATTGCGTGACCTATAAAGAGAGGATCATAAATATTGCAGCAATAAAACCAATAGTTCTTTCAAAGTTTAAATAGCTTTTCTTTTCAAACACTTGAAGGAAATGCCCTTTCCCCAAGGTTGTCTAGCACCTCCACCTTGAGATTTCACACTGAGTTTCACCAAATATAYTGTAATTTCTTAGAGCTTTTCCTTTTCATTATCTTTCTTTCTCAAAGTGACTCCTTCAGAGAAGTCCAGATTACAGCAGCCTGGAAGTTCTTTATTTGCACAGAAGTTTCAGAAAAGCTAAAGTATAATACAAATAAAATAGCCCRTGCATTTCGTAAGCAAAACACCTCCCAGACATTGCTAGAAGGGGCAAATATAATTTGCCTTTCACAGCCAAGCTTCCAGCTTCTCCTGTGACCCAGAGGAACTTCATCCCCCAACACTTTGCGACGCAAACAGGCAAGYGCGAAACTCTCGTAGCTCACAGCGTGACCCGTGCAGAGCCCCAGAACGAGGCTGCTGCCGGTCTGTGCATGCAGACGATGGGCATTCCCATCCCACCCACCCCGCTGGTTTGTGGCACGGCCCCGGTTATTTGTGCTCCGGGTAGGATGTGGCTGTGGGGGAAGCAGCCTCCTCTCCTGCCTGCCGGGTTTCCCCCATAGCGCCTCTCTTTCCMTCTATAGCTGGTTGAGGGGAAGCACAGAGCACTTTTTCCACCAGCTGTATCACAAGGATAGGCTGGGTTCCCAGCCCTTTGTCACCTCATCTTCTAGTGCTTGGTTAGGTCCCCTTCTAAGGCCAGTCAAAGCAGTGGCTGGAGAGCCTTGGTGTTGGCACCTCATCCTGGCTGTCCGTGTGACTGTAGAAAGAGGAGCCTTTTTGTAAGACACCCCCCTACCCCAGTCTGGTCAGTGCATTAGCTGAAGAAACATCTGTGATCATTCAGCCCGGAGTTGGCACGTGCCACATCTGCCACCAGGCCCACGCAAACGGCTGCTCACCCCTCAACTCACTGGCAACACGTGCCTTCCTTGCTTGCACCCTGGCATACAGCTCATTCTTCAGGAGAAGCTTTTGCTTCAAGTAAATGCATTTAAAAAAAACAGCAAAAGATTCTTGAATACAGTCAGTATGGGAAATTATCCTTGACCTGCCCTCCCTGATCATTTGCTATCTGGTATATGTACATCTATTAAAAAGGAAATCTGCTTTCCGTTTTGTGATCTACCTTTCCTTCCTTGTTATTCAAATCTGTCTCAGTTTGCCTCTCTGCTTCACCGGCTTTTCTGTACAAATACTGCTCATTGTGTTTCCTGGTTACGTGCAATTCACACATCCACTGTACAATCTATCTATGAAATTATGGTCCTCAGCACTCCCCATCATCTAGAAGTGGCTGCTTTCTACCTAAGACGGACAGAAGGGCTGTTTTAGAGAACCACAGCTAACTCCACAGGTCAAATAAAGAGGAAGAAATGGATATTATAGACAGGCTGGCTGGAAAGAGAGAGGAGCAGGATTCGAAACATCCGCAAGACTTGAGATGTTGGGATATTATGTTTTGCATTTAGGATACACCRGTTACTCTGCCCTAAATGCTTGTGCAGACACTTCTCAATTACTCTCCTTTTCTTCCCTGGCAAGACTGCCTGTATGAGGAGCTGGAATGGAATAGCTCAAGTGCTGTATATTGTGCTGTGCATTTGGTACCTTAGCTTCCCCTAGTATACATGACCAGCCTTGCAACAAACAGCAGAAATAAGTGTTGTGCAAAGAGGAGGTAAAAATCTGCCAACCCTGTTAAGGTCATATAGCTTCATCTGCATCTATAGGTTTCCTTTCAAGGTGGTTCACTTTTCCCAAGCCTTTCATGTTAAGAATCCATAAATTTGTCTTTCTTCAGGAGCTACAGACAGGRGACATTCTGTATAGGGACACAAATAGGTCATACCTTCCTGGACTGTTGCCTTACTTCACAAGGGCACATAGAGAAGTGTCAAGAAGCAAGAGATAAGTAATATTGAGGTATCATTAATGGAGAAAGACAAATTTATCTGATTTTCTTGGAGGAGCTCCCTAAAACAAGTGCTGGAGACAGGAAGATAGCAGTGCTAATATCCTATAGCAAGTGGCTCAGAATCTATCAGACCCTGTCATACCCTGTGAGATGCGCTTGAATTCAACAYACTGCTCTTAAATAGCATGGATGTAGTATTTCAGTAGAGAAAGAAATGAGAAAAACTGTTTACCTCTAATACTTTTTCCATGTACCTTAATGCCAAAAAAGTAAAACAGAGGTTGAATTTATTCTGAAACATAGAACATGGTCAGGAGTGGAAAAAAAATRTTTCTATGTACAAACAGTCAAAGGGAGTATAAGAAGCAAGAGCTGAGGAGTTACTTAAATGTCAAGGATTACATTGTACCAGGTAAAACTGAAAGGTAGCAGAGGGATTGAATCTCATAAATGAAATGTCATTACTGATGGGCACAAATTATGTAGGAAAGATGGAAAGGGAGGTGGCACTTTGWCAGATACATTTATAGCTGTAGCAAGATGGAGTTCAGCCACAGGGAGAGCAGTTGTGAAAAATGAAAAACCAAAGAGAAGCTGAAGTGGACATCTGCTGCAGCCTCCTCCAGCAACGAGAAGGCAGGAATGAATTAGAGCCTCTCTCGAGGTACTCAAAGCCACAGGACACCGTATTTGCGGAGAATTTAGCTGCCCACACATCTGGTAACAAGCACAGCCCAACATGAGCTGAAAATGCTCATGCATCACACTGAAACCTGCTCTGATCCAGGCAGGTTCCTGACAGAAGGAAAATCGCAACAATCCAGGAACTGCAGCTGACAAACTAGAAGCGACACCAATGAACAAACTGCGTGTATGTAACATAGCAAGGAGTTTATTGAGTTGACTTAGAAAAGGTCTCTGGCATGACGTGCTGGACACATACACATTAAATATACAAATGCCTGCCAAAGGAAACCCAGAAGGCACGTGCATTCAGGCAAAACGCTTGTGCAGAACCTCTGCCCATTCCATGCCTGGAGGGGAGAGCCTGGAGCCCCAGGACTGTGAAYGTAGGCCCCTGTGCTATGCCACAAACATCAGCAAACTTGGGCCAAGGGGCAAATAAGATCTAGAGAAGAGGGGCCAGGGTCGGAAAACTCCCAAGGGAAACACATTTCCCATCTTTCCTGCCCCCTTAGAAGATTAGTGAGCTGATAATTAATACCTAGGAGGAGCAGGGACCCGGCGGCAGCTGACTCGGCGGCTGCTGTGGGCACCTCTGCGCCTCCAGCCGCCGTTAGCAGCCCCGACAGAGCCCAGGACCTCTGCTCCCTGCCCCTAGCACCATTAACCACATTTTATCTGGCAGGACAGGGAGAGATTCATTGCACAGGCCACAGCCTCAGGTTTCCAGTGCTCCTCAAAAACCACAGGGTGCAAAGCTAGTCAAAATAACCCCGGTCACCTCACCCAGCCTCAGAGCTGTTGCCATAAGAGCAGCCAGCTGGTCCAAGTTCAGCTGATCTTATCAGTGCTGAAGAACAGGTTTCACCGGAGCCTGGAGCACCCACGCGGGATCAGCGAGGCTGTGCGCGTCCCCAAAGAGTCCCGCTCAATTTAAAGAGGAGATTCCTATCATGCAAAAAGCAGGGCCTTTTAAAATTAATTTAACAGCACTTARTAAGCCCGAGGAATGACAGCAGGCCCTGGAGCCTAAGTGACTTCAAAAAAAAAAAGCAGGGATTTAAAAACAACAAATGACCTGATGAACTGGCATAGCAACAAAATAAAGGAGGTCTGAGGCTTGCCTTGGAAAGGAGAACCTGCAGCTGGCAAGGATAAAGAAAAGTGCTTTCCCATCTGTCACTGCACAGGGAAAGTAAAATGCATTAGTAAGCAAGCACAGAGCGAGATGAAGAGCAAGTGAAATCAGCCTCTCAGGCTTTCTGTTAAGTCATTCCCTCCAAGATGGAGCAACAACGACATAAAAAATACAGAGATAAAGGGCTTCCTGGAAAACTTGACCATTTACATCAATGGGGTACTAATTCGTTAACTAAGCTATTGCACAATTTACAAATAAATAAATATTTTTAAGGTCTGGGAGAACAGAGAAGCACCAGATGACAATATCCTTATCAGAACAAAAAGTGGAACAGCAGTGGCCTGGTAAAATTCTCTCTGATCTTTGCTATCAGAGTAAAATAAATATAAGAAAAAAAAAATCTCCCCAACATCTGGAGAATATTGGAAGCACAGCAAAAATGAGCTCTTCTAGCCARTTCTAAAGACATACAGCAGGTAGTTTTAGGCACACAAGCAGCCCTCCAGAAGCCAACAGGACAGCTCACGTATTAAGTTGCCTCTGTGTCCAAGCGATGGTGTCCTTTCCAACACTTCTTCTCTCCCATTACCAGGAGCAATTTTATGAAACACTGCTGATAATAAGAACTGACAGAGCTTGGTGTAAAACAAATCACCTGTTCCCAGAAGGCGAYATACAATACCTATATAGAGTAGCCAGCATTTAGCTGACTCTGAATGCCTATAAAACAAGAATGAGCAGGTTTAACAAAGGGCTTTTTAGGGTCTCAAGATGTTCTACTGGGTGAGCTCAGAGGAAGGCAAACTTGCTTGCCATTTGAGTTAATTACCCTCCCAGGAAAGGCAGTTACTTAATCAATAAATTGCATTTTGTCATCAACTATGGGCAGCTGTGTCAGTGTAACAACAAATACTGTACCCTAGCACCTGGAAGAGTCTTTGGAACAGCTTATTCTGTGTTGGCAGTGGACTGCTCTCCTCTGGCTGTGGATTTCATATGCAAGGAAATGATGGCTCTTAAAAGAAAACTAAACCTGTATTTTTCAGATCTCCATATAATTTTCTGACAAGCCAATTTCTTAGTTTTTCAGGTGGCTACTTACCATTAGGATTTATTTTTCATATAAATCACACAAGGGCTTGTTTATGACAGCAGAGTATGTAATCTGCATGGCAAGAAGGCAGAGTGGAATAGCAATCCACGTACTGAAGAAACAAAAACAACCTGATTCCCCACTCTGTTAGTGGATGGAACTGGAAAAGGGCCAATGAGCAAGATAAAGAGAGGTAACSAACAGGACCCATATAATGAAAGACTAAATATATCATGGGCTTGTAACTTGGGAAAAAAGTGAAGACTGAGGACATAGGTGATACAAGCCTATCAAATCACAAGGAGACAAGGAATAGGATGGTCATTTTGTACATCTGACAGTGGAAGAATTAGGGCTGGTCTGTGAAACCATCAAGCAGGCAATTAAAACAGCTGGAAGACGGTTCATTTGTCATACCGAACAATGAACTCAGAGTTCACTGCTACAGAACRTTGTGGAGGCCAAAAACACAGAAGGGTTTTTAAAAAGGGACTAAGTGTGTTCGTTAAAGCCAGGTCCAGAAGGAACCGCCAGGTCAGAGAGTCCAGAGATGGCTGGAACAGTGTCAGGGAAAGACACTGCCTMGGGGCCTCATTTTGTGCGTCTGCCGTCACCTACTACTGGCTATCTCAGGGACAGGATACCAGATTAGATGGCCTTTGGTCTGACTGCGTATGGCTGTTCCCATGGATCAAAGCCCTTGATTTTGGCGTGTTTTAGAATTTGGAAAGGTTAACATGAAAAAAAAAAAAAAAAGAAAGAAAGAGAGAAATTGAAAAATGTGTCTGCTTCCTCTGCTGCTTCTTTTCAGCGTGGAAGATGTGCCCTTTTAATCATTCTGTTTCCATGAATGGCCAAGTGTCTCTAAATTAGCACCAAATGGGCTTTCATAGGAGCCATGGAAAGCTGACATTACTGCTCCCAGATGTGTGCAGGCCCCGTACAGAAYGGCTTCCCACACCTGAGGCCCAGGCTCAAACGGCAGCTTAAACAACGCCCTCCATTCCAGTTCTTCTCTTGAAGAGATTAATGCAAAATCACTTTGTTCAACTGCTATTTTTTATGACAAGAAACGAACAGTTAGGACACTAATCTCTTTGCCTCTTCGAGCCAAGCCCTTCTCCCCTAACCACTCATTTCTGTGTGGGTAAATGACAACAGGAATCTACAGGAAGATGCCTTGAGGACACAGAATTGCCATGCTGTCTGTAAACATCACCATTTCACCCAGAATTTGCCACTCTAAGTGGACTTAGCCTCTCAACCAGTCAGCACAGGACCTTTCTGCAGCGTGGTAAACTCTGCAACACAGTAACTCCGAGTSTGCAGCGGGACAGACTGAAGTAGCAGCGCAAGTAAGTCAGGAAATCTGCACTTCTGTGGGCACAGAGCAAGCTCTGAGGAGACCCAGTCGTCACAGTTGTATTTAGTTATAAAATGTGTATGCACACACGCATATGGATTAATACATTCACTGCTAGCCCTCACTTAAGGGCCTGACCATCCATAGCCTGAGCTTCACCCAGTCAATGGGCTTTAGCAGGGGGTGCCAGGTGAGTCCAAGCCACTGGACAGTGGCTTCCCAGGCCACTGTGTGAGGAGGACATGGCTGCAGGTTCAAAATCAGTCAAAAGGTGGATGTTCCAGCTTGTTCAGTCTTCCGCTCTCCCGACGATCCGTCTCCATCAAGATAACACACAGGTAGGCTGCTTGTTTTTATCACTCGTGGAGGAGTTTGGACCCAGATTACCTGGAATAAAAAGAGGTTAAAATGTTAATGTTAAATAAAGTAGATAGGGATAAAGTTTTTGGCTCACAGTTCAGCCCTCTTTCATTAGTTATTGCACGTCTTGTATTATAAATTAGTCTGTGTTCTTTTGGGGCTTTGTTTCCTACTTTTTGTGGAAAGGAGAGATGCTGGAACAAGAGGAAAGTCAGTGCATTCAATGGAGAAAACCGCTGGAGAAGTGTTTTCCAGGCTCTGGCCTATTGCCCAGGTTGAGCAGTGGAATTCTCAGCTCCCAGCTGGCACTTAAAACTAGTCTGGCCAAGACTTGTTGAGCGATCTGCCAAAGAGTAAAGGCTGAATAAAAAGGACCCTTGGGTCATCTCATCCATTTGATGCCCACACATTCTCCTCAGAGCTTTCTATCAAGTCCAGTTTTAAACATCTGAAGTGGCAGGACTTCTAGCATTTTTGTTGCAAGAGAAATCCTGAGGCCTCAGGGTCTCCCAGTTAAGTAAYGTAGTACACTGCCAGGAATTTTTTATCTTCACAGTGTTTTTCATTGCTCCCTCCATAAGTTGCTCCTGCTTCCCAATATCTGCACCTTCCAATGCCTGTACTGTACCCAGAGGGTCTGCTGCCCCTCCAATTGACTCCATTCAAGGACAGCCCCTGCTCGTGTACCTCCACAGCTGGAAGGTGGGTGGGCATCTCCAAAGCAGGGGGAGCCTGTGGTCCGTGCAGGGTGAGAATGAGGAGGGAGAGAAGCCAGAGGTCATGGTGACCTGCTAGGGAAAAGCCTGGCCTTTGCTGAGAAGCTGTGATGTTCAGCCCAGGCACCGCCTCTGCACCATGACTGAGGCGTTTTTCTTGTCACTCTTGTTAATAAACATTTGATGAATGTTTTCCTCCTCTGGGAGATCGTGGGGAAGATAAGACCTCTCTCCTCTTTCCCGGCTCTTCTGCACTTTCCTTCAACACTGCAACTTCCTGACCTGCGTGGGGGAGGCTGCACTGCAACTGCCCTCACTCCTGTGGCTGCCCTGTGTGACGGTGCCACCTCCCCACTCCTCCCTGTGGCATTTGATTCCATTCTGTGTATTGCTACTACGCTTGTCACTGCTATCTGTTACTGTTACTGCTATCTTCTCACCTCCCTCATTGCCCTCCCTGTCTGTGTCACATTGAAGACCCTCGAGTTTACCTTTCAGAAGCTTCCATACTCCCCCTCTGCTCAATCTCCTTTCTCCTGCCCACTCCCACTCTTATCTTCTGGCCTTTTTCTGCTGTAGTTAGAGCAGACATTCACCTTATATGCCCTGAAAGACATTTCTCTCTTTCTCTTTGTAACAAGGGCTGAAAAATCCATTTGCYACCTGCCTAGGAGCCCACTTTGGCTCAAAAGCACCAGTGATACCCAAGCAGGCTTTTGGGTGGCATTGCAGTGTAAATGCACTTCCTTGCTGCAAGAAGCACCTAAAAGAAACTGAAAATCCCCCTAGAAAGCCTGTGTGTTGTGCAGCAAACGCCTGATCCCCAGAGCAGCTCAGCACAGCGGGCCCTCCTGACAGCCCCCTTGGAGTGCAGCTTGCAAGGGAGAACCAGCACAAAGGGTGGGGGCTTCCAAAGGCACACACGGCTTCCAAAGGCACACAGAGCTTCCCAGCGCCCAGAACCTCCACGCAGATGCCAGCGTCTCGGCTGATCACAGCCTGCCCAGCAGCAGCACAGAATTAACACGATCGTGGTCGGCTGCAGAGCTGCTGCTCCTGCTCTCCTCGCAGGCAACGTGCAAGAATCATGTCAATTCGATGACATGGTGGTTTCAGAGCACCTTGCAAGACAAAACACGTTGGCCGGGCACTGTGCTAGCACAACACCCAGCATGTTCATTTAGGCACTTAGTTCAGGACGTCACTTCGCCTGCGGCCCTCAGGTTTTTCATGCTCCCAATTCTAATTTGTCGGCATCATCTTCTGCCAGGTAAATACCCAGGTTTCCAGGCTGTCACTGCACRCACTTCTGTTGCTCTCCTTCCCAGTGTTGATTCTCTTCATCACCATTTGCTCTTCGAGGGTTGAGCCTGACCTTTAGCCTGCTTGAATAATGGCTTTCAATTACTCCGCGAGCTGCGCGGGACGCGGATCTGCTCTTTCTGTGCATTGGCAAGGTAGGATGTGTTTCGGGGGAGCTACAGAATTAATAGTGACTTTGGAGGCTGTGTGCACAGACAGGCCCACAGGGCTTAAGTGTGCTGTTTAATCTTTATAAAAGCTAAGGGCAGCTATTTCAAACTGTGAAGCTCAGAATAATTGCATCCTAGCCAGCCTGCATACCAAGCACATCTCTCCCTTCCTCCTAGCCCTCATTCCCACTCGTTGCCTCCCTGCTGAAACCCCGAGGAGCCCAGCATCACTTTTCACCAGGCCTGCTCAAAACCCTCCTGCTTTTATCTTGCAGCTGAGCTCTAATCCATACCCAAGCTCAAGAAGGTTTTATTCAGTCCCAAAGAAGCATGTGCGGCTAAGCAAGCAGCCACAGGGTGCTACACGGTGATTTTTTTTTCCCCCTCCTTCCCATGAATTTCTATCTCAATAATGTTTCCTCTGCCACCTCTGTTCACTTGTCACTTTTGGATGACTAGACTAGAGAAGCTTGAAACGAACAGGGTTAGAGTTGAGAAGCATTACACAGGTAGTCCTGTTTCTCCAGTGTTTCCCTCCAGATGACCTAAGCCTGCTTGCTCCATACTACAATAGCTGTAGGGTCTCCCAGKGTCACCACAAATGGCCATTTTTCACATTGGTGTAAAGCGCAAATATATTTGTTGACTCCTTGGAGAGACCTACCTGCTTAGGAAGAACGTAGCAGGAAGGCTGATGTTCTGGACCTCAGCTGCTTCCCTGCACTTCCAGTTTTGAGGCTGGCTTGCTTGGAACCACACTCAAGTGCCTCAAGTTYTCAATCCTGTGTTCCCCTTTACTGCAAGAGGTGCCAGCCATGAGGGAGGTAGCAATGGCACAAAGGAAACCAGAACAAAATGCAGTGGTGGTTTCTTGCTGCAAATGGCCCGGACCAAGCCCCAGGCTGCCTGGCCTAGCTCCATCATGTTAAATGCAATAGGATACCCCTGCTCTCCTAGCCTGCRCAGTGCCTCAAATGGGCTCAGTGCTCCATTCTACAACGGATAAATCATCTGCCTCACGTCTTTGTCTAGGCCAAACTTCCCATGRGATGGGAACGGCCTCCTGTCTGCTTCAGAGGAGCTGAGAGCAAGACACAGAGGGAGGCGCAGATATTATCAAGCCCATCTTCAGAGAAACACATCACAACTCAGATCCCACAGTTCTCTAGATCTGTCACTAGAGGGTAGTGCAAGCCCTCCGCTCCAATGCTCCAAGAGGAGCTGCCCTCACATCTCCCCATAGGTCTTTATGGACTTTGGCTTTCCTGGCTCTTGGGAGTGAGGTCCAGCAGCACGTACTGTCTGTGCTGAGCTTCTAAGGAGATCTGGAGAGAAGACAAGGAGCAGGGTCTGCTCCCACCTCCCYAAATGCCCATCACACATCCTAAAGGGGGTCTGCTATGGTCTTAAATGAACCTTCCATGCCTTATTACAGTGCTGCTCGTGCTGATTTGGCAGTTTTAAGTCTGCCAATCATTCAGACAGAAATATTTCTAAGAACTGAATCAATCACTACTTTTGACTCTCCCAATACCTCCAATACCTCGTCTTTTTTTTTTTTTTTTTTAGTCTGCAGAGAATGTCTTTCCATCTCACAACATAGCAGTCTCAAGGGAATTCAGTTGTTCTACTCCTGCACTTCACATTTATCAGAGCATACAATGGTCCCCAGACAGCCATATGGAGAAGAAATGTTCTCCCCTGAACTAGTTTATTTTCCTGTTGGAGCAGGATGCTTTGGCAGCAAGCACAGCTTACAGAGAAGGGGACAACCAAGCTGAATAGTTCATAGATTTACTTCAGTCTGACAAAACATCTAAAACCTTGGCAAGTTAGTTATTAACCCATAAATTGGGAGAGATCTTTATCACTTGGGTCTTGAACCTGATGAACCTTTGAAGGAACATAGTGAAAATATAAATCACACAGCAGAGAAGAATGAAGGGCTGAGATCTAGTAGCCCCGCACAGCTTCTCTTTTCATGACCCTCTCCCCTGTTTCAGGGGATAAAGTAGCAAACTAGAAAGATCTCTGCCCTCTCCTCCACTCCTTCCCCCCTCACCTCAACATAACAACCTGCTTTTTCTTATTCTACACTATCAACCTTTTCACAGTAAATCCAGMCAAACAAAGCCAACTGAGGCAAGGAGGGGTTACACTGGAAATGCCTCTGCACCCTGTCACGACACTGACCAYCCTGCTGCCACTTCAATGGCCATTCAAGAACTGTACACTCAACCTTATTTTCAGAAGGAGACATTCACCTTTCCCTCTGTTTTCCCAATACCTGCTTGCTGCCAAGTCTCAGAAAACATTTACGTAGGAAATGCCAGTCACACGAGGAAACTGCCATTAAGTTGCTCAGAATTATGTTTCATTTGAAACGACCTTTACTCTTCTTTAATCCTGGTCATTTTAACACAGAGGTGATGACAGGATCTACTCACACGGGTCTGTGTTGGACATTTCTGCAGCAATCAAACTAGGCTCAGAAGAAGGGACAGAAGGGACCACTGGAGCAGAGAGGAAGCACAGAGGCGCTGCAGGGAAAGGTTTTACCTGAGATGCCTCCAGCACTCCGAACACTGGCRTGACCGATGCTGAGCCGTTCATATTCCAGTTTCATGTTCCCAAGGTCTTCTCCTGAATGTCCTTCACTGGCAAAAGAATTGGCCTCACTGCTCGAGCCTGGAGACCGTTTGGCCTTGCGACTGAAAAGCCCACTGGCAAAACGTTTCCCTTGCTTTGAGTTGGGCTGGGCGTCTTCCTTCTTCATATCACGAATAGATTCTCTAGATTTGGATTTATTTTTCAAGTCCACCTGGAGYCGACAGAACAGTTTCTGAGGACTCCTATTTAACTTGTTCAGGTTCTCCAGAGGGGGCTCAATCTCTGGGAGTTCTTGCTCCAATGTGACTAAATCATTCAGGAACTGATTCAACCGCTTCTTCGACTCACTTGTTTCCTCCTTTTCCAAATTCCCCTGGTTCTCCTGCCTGTGACGTGAAGCCCAGAGCATCATATCGCCGCGGGTCGCCCCTGCCACTAAACCATACTTGGGGTTGATGATCTTCCGGGCCACGGTGGAGGAATGAAGACCCAGTTTACCCACTCCGGGAGGGAGCGGATTGGCAATACCCAGCTCTTTGTAGAGATTAACTTCCTCTGAAATGGCATAGAGCTCACGAAACTCAATATCAAACATCTCCACATGCTGTCCTGTCAGTACGAGTAGGATGTTTCTGTCAACATGGGATGAGCTCCACGTGAAGCTAAGAGAAGGAAACAGAACTGACGTTAGATTTTGGGCTGATCCAGCACATCTAACTTGATCCAGCRTATCTAACAATATCTAAAACACTATGTGGGAATGCCTAACCCTCTACCATTTGCCCATACAGCCATGTCAACCTGGGTTAGTACAGCCCAGTTTTGAAGTTCTTTATTCCTGTTCTTTTACAGGCAAAAAGCAATACTTCCTCAGTGGGAGGAGTCTGCAGACTCAGCCTCACTGCAGAGCACTGATCGCTGTGGCTAGCGGGGAGTCCTCGCTGGCCACCACCTGATGCAGAGTGGCCGGATGTCCAGCACACTAAAACAGACCATTAGCATGGGCAAGTTCTCTTCTCCTGGGAGCAGCCTGTGTCCTGTAMCACCTTCTCTGTTGTCCCACTCTGATTTCTACAGATGTCAAAGATTATAAAGGCTGCGATAAGAAATGGAATGACACGGAAGGAAGACACTCCAGCTCCCTTAAGCAAGAGCAACCCACCTGTAGGATCCTGTGGCCACTTTTTCACCATCCACCATCAGGAATCGGGATGCCAGAGTACCTCTGATCTTCCCTGTTGGCATATAGAACCCAACTCCTGTCACAGAGCGAATACGGATGTTCTAGCAGGGAAGTAAGAGACAAAATGTCACAATACATAGGGCAGAGAATTAGATAATTGCCAGCTCCAAGTCTTAACATGTCACTCACATTATCTCACTGCATGTGGGACTACAGCTCATTTTATATCAGCCAGCAGAAATCAGAAGGGCTGCAGGAAGGAAAGCGCGGCACCGAAGGCCCTGCTGTCAGCCCCTGTCTGTACAGGTCACTTCCCTCCCTCAAATTACAGCCCTGTCCAATAGGCCAGGCTTTTGGTAGCACTGCCTGCTCTCTTAGCTATTCGTCTTAGCCCTCTGGCAARAGAAGGCTTTCAAAATCAAATAATCCTCTGTCCCCAGTCTTGTGTGGCAGCTCTGAAGGCCCAGCCCTGTTCAGAGCAATGAATCAGAGGTAGCTCTGAATCATGTATGTGCTCTCTTGAAGGCTGACCCCCCTTCCACAGTGCTCCTAAACTGCTCTCCAGACTTGGCTACGGRGAGCACAGCACCAAGAAATTTCCCAACTCGTGTGCAATCTAAAAGATGCAGCTAGGTAGGAATGAGGTATGGAAGGAGGATGGATATGGAGGATGAGGATAGTGGAGGAAGGTAATATGGAGGAAGGTATAGAGGATGAGAAAGGAAAGTAATAAATGAGGCAGGCCCAAATGAGGCTCTTTTTTTRGTGATTGCGTTTTGACACCAACAACATATAGCTTGAAAAAAAAGCAGTCAAATTGGAAGACTAGAAAATTTAGTTATTGCAGAAGAGATGAAGAATCAGTTCTGTTACTCAGAACATGCGTGTTTCCTGCCTGTTATAACAAAAGAAGAACCTCAACCTTTCTCATTTTAAGGACTCCAGGCACCTCAAATATCTGCCTAAGTTCTTCAGTGTGCAAAGGAAAGAACAGAGAACATWTTTTTTTTGCAAGCAGAAGAAGTAGGACAAACGTCTCTATCAATGTCCCAAGAAGAGGAAGGCAAAATCTTTTATGAGATGAATTGAAAGGACATGAAGCTATTACCTCTCCTCAAAAATCTGGTCTCGCCTTTCCCCATTTGACCACCAAATCTACAAGTAATAAATCAGAAGACTACCAGGGACGGAGAAAACACTAATTTAAGGTTCTATGATCTGCTTCAAGATGCATGTCTGCATTTACTGCAAGAGCACATTTTCATACCAGACTGAGAGTTACTCTGCTCAGACTAACGCTGAGTCCGTGGSTTCTGGCTGTCTGAGGCTCAGGTGCCCGACAGGTAAATGCTCTGCCTCCCCGGACAAAAAGCCAGCAAAAACAAACAACCCCCCCAAACAACAAAACAAACAAACAAACAAGAAAGCACATTGACTGTCAGCATAAGTTTAGAGCAAATTATCTTGTCACTCCAACATACAAATTTAGACGATTTTCTTTATTCTACCATCTATTTTTGCAAGGATTCTTTAAGAATGAAAGGCAAAAATTATTGTGATCTGGAGGAATAAAACCAGGGTCACTCAGACAGTCCCAAGGATAATCACAGTTGTGTCACTATTCCCTGTGATGCTTTGGAAAAGTCAATTCACCTTTGCCTCATTCTTCCCCCATCTGCAGAACAAGAGAATCATGAGGATTTGGCTAATGCTGGTACAGCCTTAGATCCCATCAAGTGCTAAGTGCTATTATTATGAACTTCACCGACAGCTTAAATATTGATAGGCTATAGAAAGCGGTATGCAGGAACAAGTGATTATAAGAAGGCAGAAGTCTTTCAAAAAACAGTTTTYTGAATATAACTCTTACCTTTCGAATCTGCTCCTATTTTCCTCAGTAAAAATACAGCAGTGGCAGTACAAATTCTGACTAACAGTAACTAATGATACTACTATTCTGCATTCATCTACTGCTTTATCCGTCTGGAGTTCTGTGTGGGCATTAGCTGATTAATCCTCCCAACGCTGCTGAAAGTATTATTACCTTGTTTTAGAGATGAGGAATCTGAGAGAAAAAAAGATGGAGTGAAAAAAGATGAAGTGACTTGCCCAAGGCCTAGCTGTGAGTCATATGTGTGGGATGCTGAATGCAGGTTGGGMAGAGCACGGGAGCAGGGCTGCCCTTTGCAGCATTTGTAGTTGGGTGGCTGTTCACCTAAAATCATTTTTTCCTTACAGAATAAAACTGGATTTGGGATCAATTATAGAATATTGTCTGCAAGGTCAAGAAGTACACATCAATCAGTCAACTGCTCTCATGTGCAGAATGCATTTCAGAATCAAGAATTATCAGGCTGGGTGGTAGCAGGACGTTTCTAAGCATTTAGCAAGTGTTGGTTTTACCAGGTGTGCAGGCTGCAGCACCTTATTTCGCTGGAAAGAACATTTGAATTTTTGCAGCGACTGAGGTACACTTAACTCTTGCAAAGGCACAGAAGGGATAGCAGCTAACAGCTGAACATATAAACCTCCTTGTGCAAAGTAGGCACAGGAGGCATAAATACACACAAATACATTGTGAAGTTCAGAAAACATGCATCAAGTCACATAAACATCGAGCCACTTAATAGGTTATTTGTATGTTTGCTGCCTTGAAGGATCTCAGAGCACTTGAAGACTGTGGGATCAGGCTTGTGCAGATGAGGAACAAGCCGGGATTCATGTATGGAAGACTATAAAATAGTTAAAGATGAAAGGCAAATATAAACGAGGTGAGATTTCAACCATTTTCTTTGGGCACGCTTTACAGCAGAGACAGATGTTCTGGGTAATGGGAACAGTTCCCAGATAGAAGAGAGTGACTCCTCCAGATCTGTATTCCTTTTGAAGCTTCTGCTGTAGACAGCTGCTTAAGGTTTGTCATATCCTGGCTTCTGGAAGCTGCAGCCTGGGTTATATTTCCACATTTTGTTTATGCAGGTTTGCACCACTCCTCATCACCAGCAATGATTAATTGCCTGCGCCTGTCAGCAACTTATGCAGACTGGTAACACTCAAGCCTGACAAAGGATCCTAATACACACAGTGAAGAGATCAGCCTTGTTTTGTTGTGCCACACTTTTACACCTCACCCAGAATCCACAGAAAGTTAAATTAGCCCCAGTTTAATAAGTCGGTCAGTCACTGCGTTGTGACTGACATTCAGTTGTCCCTAAAAAGAGACCTGGGCAGCAGTGGCCAAGAGTTGGTGTTGGGCAGGGTGAGGATAGACAAGATGAACCCTAAAGGCAAGTGATGCAACTGCTTCCATTAAGGAATCCTGYGTGTCCTTCCCTCCTGTATGTTGCAATGCAAGCAGAGATCCTTATTTCAGGTTGAGGTGGTTGGCACAAACAGCTTTAAAACAAATAACAGATAGGCAACAGAACAAAGCAGTAGCTGATGTATGACAGTGACTCAAGAGCCCCATGCACTGCTTTTGTTTATTCAAAATGTAGGGATTGCCCTTCTGGTGCCCTTCAAAAAGCCAGATCCCTTCAGTCAGCAGCATTTGTTGGGCTAACTCCTGTGCTCTGTTTCCTTGCATGGCTGCATCGAGGTGCAAGCCCCAGAAATCTGTTCTTTTCTGCTCTAAAATCCTGGAGATGGAGATTCCAGAGAAATATGAAAGGCAGGGAGATTCATGTGGACACACAAGATTAATGTGGGCCTCAGTGGCATCTTTCTACTTCATGGTGTTTAAGGCTGTCATTTGTGGTGAGTAGAGCTCTAAGTGGAAGAGATGGGTATTAAGTACTCATTCTACAGAGACACAAAAGCAACAGCAATCTGGAAACTTCCACCAGATAGTGCTGGGAAAGACTGGGGACTTACCCTTTGAGTCTGCCCTAAATAGATTTGGAAAAAGTGTTTCTTTGGAAAGAACACTTTTTTGTTCTTTTCCAAAAGAACACTTCTGGAAAAAGTGTTTCTTTGGAAATTACCTCTTTGGAGGTAGTACTGGAACCTGCAGGTAGTCAGGTAGAATAAGAGGGAATGCGCCTAGCTGTACCTTGCTGGCAATGTCATTATGATTCAGATGGGTATTTGGGAAAAATGAGCCTTGGAAACCCCTATTTTCTAAAGGCCAATTCTCTAGCAGATTGTTAAAAACACTAAGACTCCTGCATCACGGTCAGCTTCCCCACTCACTTAGGATTGGACAGGGAAAGCTGAGGTAAATATGTGAACTGAAATAAAATTTCAGAAAGCCCTAGAGAGAAACTTGGAGGAGCATTTAAGAATTCCTGGAGTAAGSAAATGATCTCCTTTCATGCAGGGAAAATGAATCTAAATATGAACATGAAGATGAACTTCCTGCAGATACCACATTCCTTGGGTTTGCCTGGAGCTCCGGGCAAACTCCTTGTCTTTGMGCAGAAATATTATTTTTAGAGTCCTAGAAGAAGCATGGAGGACAGAACTCATCTAAAAGCTATTGAGAAGGCTGACCCTCTAGTTAACAAGAGGAGGGCTTGTGGGCACCTATGAATTTTACATCCATGAGAACTTTGATTCATTCTGATCTCAGAAACTCCCTTGTGTGAAACGTAACAGAAGTCTGGCAAACCATGCCCCGCAGGCTCAGGCAGCCACATGACTCATGCATCCAAAACATGCTCTTACTAACATACAAAGCATGCTCTTACCAACATCCAAGGATGAATGTGCAGATAGTTGAATTTAAATGCACTTCGAGTGAACTTTGGCCTTGAAATGAGACAAAAAGTGGGGGTTTTTTTGCCCTCATTTTATGTTGAGAGTCACTAAAGAACTTGTTGTCTCATGCAGAGTGAGTTACTGTCTCTTCTGTAACAGTTTCCTTCCTGTGAGACTGTGGGCAGATCATAACACCTTGTCATCTCAGACAGATAAAACAGTAAGGATCTTTGTAAACCCTCCAACACTGTGCATAGACAAAGGACAAACTCTAGTGTTAACAATAGATCTCCCTGTTTTAAAAGCTCAAGAAATGCCCTCTGCTTTGGGTGAACAGAGAGATGAAAACAAAAGAGCATGAAACACAGAGCAATCTCAAAATCTGATGAGGGGATGACAGAAACCAGAATAAGCACCTTGACCCTGCAGCAATGAAGATCCATGGCAATGTGCCATCTCTCTCTTTCTCCACAATCAGAACTTGCATTTCTGTGCAAGTTCTGGGATCACAACTTGAGGGTCAACCCTGAAGTTACCTCCCCACTTGCTGCAGCTTCCCAAGCAAAAGCTATCCTGCAAATCTTGCAGAAGTATTCCAAAGAAGAGATGGGAAGAAGGCAAGGAGAGTAAGAAATTTCCTTTACTGACAAGCTGTGGTCCACTGGTCAAAACCTTCTAGAAAAAAAAAGCAAAATGGTTACACAAAAAGATGACAGAAAGGCAAATTCTTTTCCTTGTAGCTGATAATCTGTAAAAGAATTTAAGGCACGAAAGCAGATGTCAAGAAGAAGACGTTGCATAAATACGAAATGAGAAAATGATAGAGTTAGCTGGACTAGAGACTTTGCTTCTTCCTTAGCAATTCCAATAACCTCTGAGATCAGCAGCAGGAGATGAAATGATTCTGCCAGAAGATGACTATAGGTCCAGCTTATTTTCTGCTTTACAGGTGGGTCTTCAGGACTATATTGCAAAACAACCCTAAGCACATTAGATATCTCCTCATATGGGAGAGTGTACCTGGCTGGAGATTTCTTGGGTAGCCAAAGCCTGGTGTCAGGAGAATCAGGAGAATAATTTCTGCTGTACTGACACAAACAGCAGCCTAGTTACATCCAAGTAAGTCTTGGAGAAAAGTTTTACCAACCAGCTGTTTCTTAGCTGACAGACATATAGGCCAGGATGGAAAAGAACAAGAATCAGGGTAGGATAYTAAGAGCTCATCTTCCTTCAAAGACACATGACCTCTTTCTCCTTACAGGAAGGACTTTCCTCTGCCTAGAGGAAGAGTTTTCCCAGTCCTTTCATAACACCCAGTGTGGCACTACAGAAAGGAATAAAATGTATTAGCCTTGACAAGGGTAACTAAAGCCACGTCAGCCACGCTGGGAAAGGAATGTAACAAACCCTTAGTAAGAAACTCAATATGAGAGAGCTGGAAAGGGATAGGGAAGGCTTGAAGAAGATTGAAAACTGAAGAATTAAATTACAGASGGATGTTAAAAAGTTCTCTTTCAGTTTGTGTTTTGGACTTTTTTAAGCTAAGGAAGTCTAAAGAAAAACAATTACGCCTCTTAGAGAAGGGAAGGTTAGAAGAGTTTTCTACCACTTTTGAGAAGTATCAGTTTGAGCTCTGMTTTGGAAAGGGTGATCTTGTCATACAACCAGGATGCTGCAGGTCCAAGTCMCTGCTGTTGCATGCCACTGTGAAGACATGTTTCAGGCTAGGAAGTCTTTGAAAATACTGCTGTATTTTAAAAATTTAAGACAAACTGAAGAAACATTTAAGAAATTTAAGAAACACTGCTGTATTTATAGAAAGAGGTAAGAGGAGGAGCAGGAGGGGACCACCTCCTGTGTAAAGATGGAGAAGGCAGACAAAAAGGAACACGTCTCCAAAAACATTGCAACTTTTACTAAAATGCCAAGTAATTTCTTTTCCATGCTATCCTGTAATCAGAATATTTAGTACTGAAGTTATCATTCCCATACATGATGACATAGTGAGAAAAGTACTGGGAAATAGTTATCAGGACAAAAAAAGAAAAAAAAAAGAAAAAAGARAGAATTACTGCTGCTGTTTCAGTTTTCTACCAAGGAAACTCAGGTCTAGGCCACTGAGTACTCCTGAAGCTTGAAACAGGTCTAGTATAATGATGCCTCTATCTTGCTTTCAAAGACACCAGAGGAAGGAAACTTCCCTTTCTCTTTGGGAGCTAAACGAGTCAACTGCTCAGCTGCATGACTTTTTTGATGGAGAAGTCTAGAAACTGAGAACAGAACAGTAGTTCACAGGAGCATTGTTCAGATGTATGCAAGGCATTTTCATCCAGATTTAAGCTGGCTCTCCTTGACTATTACATGTTCTATGAGCTTCTCTAACCTTCAGAACCTCTTGAGCCTTTTTTTTTTTTTTAACTATTAATTGAGAGTATTTAGAAGATCAGCCCTTCCCCCAGGCAAAAAGGCACCTTTTGCCTTCGCTACTAAGGAAAACAGCTGGACAAGCTCTGTAGGTTGTTACCAGCATAGCAGTCTCTCCAGGATCTGAAACAAATCTCTAAGCAGTGACAGTGTTTTAAGCTAATAAGCTTCATAAGCTTTAAACTAATACATTAAAACAATAAGAAGGATAATACTAAGTATAAACACAGAGTATTTCAGTCTGTGTATAATGGAAGGCAATCCTACTCAGGCTGCTTGTGCCAGGCAAGCTAGGCTGACTGCCCTGCTGTGCTGCATCCACTGTATGATGCATCCCCCATCCACAGTGGACTGCTCCCCAGTCCTTTATTTTCTCAGGCAAAAGAAGACTACAGGCTCATCCCGGCTACAGATGGGGTCGAAAGGCTGCTGCTTGTGAGGAAGGTCTTGATTTCACAAAACAAACGTGTTCTAAAACTGGGATCCATGCAAACAATAGCTCAACAATAGCTGGACTCTAGATGAGTTTGAATCTTTGAACAGAAGACCCACAGGAATTTCCTTAGACAAGCTTCTTCCCAAAGAGGATTTTTTTACTTCACAAGGCAAATAATCCAAGTCTTTCCTTTTTCTCTTTTTTTTYCTTTTCTTCTGTGTCAGCAAGATACTCTCTTATTTGTCTATGTTTCACTAACTCTTATCTCAGGTTCTGCGATGTGGCTGATACAGAGGAACAGATCTGTCCATCCGTCCAAATAAGTTCCAAAGTGCATTACAACTCAAAAAGGTCACTGACCTGTGGCAAATAACGGTCCATTATTTAATGCCTTACCCGGATCTGCAAGTCCTTGAGCTCGAGGCATCGGCACATTTCTAAGAAGAGCTTCACACCRTCCTCATCTAGGATTATATAGACAGGAATCCAGCGCTTATATGCTGCATCCACAATGTCTCGGAAGATGTCCCGATCTGTAAATATATCCATGACCACAGCAATAATCTAGAAAGAAGAAGACAGAAGACAGGCAGCTAAATAAAACATTAGGAACTGAAAGGGAGGCCCATCACACTGGTGCAAAATAAAGGAGAGCACTGGTACCAGAATAGGGAGGAGGAGGATATAGGGGAGACCAAAGTACAGGAATGTACATGCCCAAGCACCTCCAACAATCTCATAATTTTCTGGCATGGCTCCTGCTACGCTTTGGAAGGAACTTAATAAATCTTTTGGAGGGTTCTCCTTCTTCTAGGTGAAGATGGCTTTCTTTAGAGGCCTGAAGAACACCAAAGGCAAATGGCTAAATTCCAAATTTCACGAGCCCTGAAGTCTCAGGGACCAGCCAGCATGTGTTGGGGTAATGCAAAAAGATGTGTGTGGAGTTTAAGGATGGATGAAGTGATATAATTTTCTCACATAGATCAGCTGTAGGTTTTTTTATTCTCAAAACTGTGGTTTTGAGAATAAGAGGTGGTAAGAGGTGGAATAATTCCCACCAGAGAGCACTGTGCTTTGAAATGGTTCTTGAGCAAGGGAGGTTTGGGGAAATGGATGCCGTGGTACATGGCATCCCCTAGACTGTTCTTGCTGAGACTCTGCTTGTACTGCCAAAAAAAACCCAACACCTCTGCTCTGCCAGGCTTTCTGTCAGCAGTACTTACACAAGCTGTTATTTATTAAAAAGAAAATAAAAAGAGTCACCATGGTGTTTATGCCAATCATTAATGTGCACATTTTTGACACAGGTCACGTGACAGAGCACCATTATAAAATAATAGTAAAACTCCTGATAAGTTCTGCTAAGCAGAACTGGATTCAGCTCCCACCTGAGATCTTATCTTCCACACAAAGCAGCAAAATACATGAAATTTTATCAAAACTTCTGAAAAAATAAAATACAGTGAACTTGTGTCACTTTATCCCTAAACAACTTACTGTACAGATTATGATTGAAGGCATGATGTTTCCATGCATTAATTAAACCCTGTCATTTCTCACCCAAACGCACACTCTGATATGGATGCTGTTACTTAGAAACATGGACACCAGACATGATTTAGTTGAAGTAAGAACATCTACAGAGGGGGTTGAACAAGAATAGCTAGCAGAGGTGTGAATTGTGTTTGCTTTCCATCCCATCTGTTTGCAAGGAGTCCTACATCTGCCGGAATTTCAGCACCCCAACTACTTAATAACACTGACTTTGCAATCTGCAGGGCCAGTCCCCTCAGTGCTTTGGGTCTCTAAGTCAAATCACGTTTTTTTGCAAAGCCAAGGACTAAACCCATGAAAAATGTACCCCTCCATGGGCAGCTGATCAACTCCCTTGCAACTGACACCTCCCGGCTGGCAACCGGAGTTGTTTGTCCTTGTTAATATGCCATAGTCTTCCCAATCYCATGTCACACTGATCTGTCAGGATTAGCTAGGAGCGTTCCCAAATCCAGCAAGTCAGAGCATGAGYGTTTACCCCTGCAAGGTTTTTTTCCCATTCCTCTACCTCCCCTATGGATAATAACACTGCTTATCTATAGGGGCATGGGTGTGCCAGCCTCTTCTTAGGTATGTACAGATTGGCAAGCATTAATTTGCCGATCTTATTGCGGCACGGTAGCTTAATTAACACGTTTGTTAAACACCGATGATAAGTGACCCACAGCCATGTGYCAAATATTACTGCTACCTGTTTAGTCCTCCCCTAGCTACAACACTGCTGAATGGAAAGCTGCAGCCTGGAGACTTTATTCTCCAGGACCAGCTCAGCAGAGCACAATGKGCATAGTTATGGAAGAAAAAGGCCATTAAACTCTTAAATGGCTGTTAAACATGAAACCACCTTTGAGCTGGGAGGGGCACAGTTCAGCTGGTCAAGGAAAAAATTTCCAGGGCAATTAATTACTTTCAGGTGCCAGAACACCTATGAAAAAGCCACGTTTCCTCATCATCACACCACCTGTAGAGGCATTTATGCCGGTGCAAAGAGGATGTGGAGTTACACCACATCAGAATGAAAGGACTTTGCAGCTTCTGGTTTCACAGCGGCCATGAGGTAGCAGTGAACTGAGGAGASCACACATCCATGTCTTGCTGGAAAGTTTTCTGTATATCCCAGCAGGTCTGGTTTTAACATGTCTCTGCAAGGGGTGTGCAGGTAGTTTGTGCCCGGAGGCGGGGAGGAGGAAACAACCACTGGATTCACCTCTCAGAAAGCAACAAAACGAAAAGCGGGGAGGAAAAACCTGACACTGATACCCTTTTTGATGGAGTGGACACCAGCCCTGACAGGAATCATTTCCTGCATGAAAAGTCCACCTAGATCCAGCGGAAAAACCCCTCCTCGTTGTGCCCCTAGCTATGCCTGTGCAAGCTCCTGCACGGTCCGGGCTGGTTTGGGCTCTCGGCAGAGGCGCCGTCGCCACTGACAGTCTCTGCAGATGAACAGGAGGAGCCGCCGCTCGTTGTCCGGACTTGGCTGCCTGGCGAGCGCGGCTGGGTGCTGCTGAGGCCACAGGAACAGCCCCTCTCTGCTCCAACAGGGCTCCCTGCGCGGTCGGGAGAGGCAGCGGGAAGGGCATCCGCACGCGCCTCCCTGATGCAATGAGTGGGAAGGGGGCAGGACGGCGCGAACCTCGGACACAGAACGCCAGGATACGCCGGGTTAACCCCATCCCGGATGTCAGCTCTTACTTCATGTGGCCAAACCATCATGCCATTAGGACTGGCAATGAGCTGCCCGGAAAAGCGTACGGACTGACCAGCGGAAAATGGGAGCCCACCACGCACGGAAAAGGGCAGCAAACGAAATCCAGGAGTCGGAGAGCTCCCTTCCACCCCACASGTCACGGCCAGGCGCTGGTCGCCGATGCCCCACGTTGCTCCCGCACGTGCAGGCGACGCAGGCGGCACCGAGCCCGACCCCACCGCCATGGGGCCGGCCGTGCCGCTGTGCGGGGCCAGGCCCTACCTTCTGGGCCTGCTGGATCATGTCCCGCACCACCTCCTTGAGGTGCGGCGCGCTCTCCTCCTTGCGCGGGTGCGTGAAGAGGGCCACGCGGCTGATGCCCCGGTAGAAGGTCTTGTCGGTCCAGCCCAGGTCGAGCGGCGGCACCTCCGTGTCGGAGCACTCGGGCCAGTAGGCGAGCGAGAGGGTCTCGCCGCCGGGCCCGCGYGCCACTTTGCCGCCCTCCTGGGGGTCGTCGTAGCCCCGCCAGGCGGCCCGCAGGGCCTGCAGCTCCCGGCCGGAGAGGAAGTCGCGGAGCTGCTCCTTCTTCAGCGTCTCCCTGTAGGCCGCCTCGCCGCGCGTCGCCAGCGCCTCCAGGGCCCGCCGCTGCTCCTCGCTGTAGTAGAAGCGCGCCTGGGCCTCCGTCACCTTCTCGTTGACGTGCAGGTCGTCCAGGAGCACCACCTGGGACTCCGCCATGCTGCCGGCACCCGCAGCAGCGGCGGCCGCGGAAGGAGGGAGAGGCAGGGCAGGGACCGCCTCACCTGGCGGCGGCGGAGCGGAGCCGAGCCCGCCCCGACGGGTGGAGCGGCCCCGCGCTGCCCGCGCACGGCCCGCCTCGCGGGGCCCCGGCTGCTGGGYACCCTGCCCGGGACAGGGCCGTGTCCCCGCTGCCGACCCCCGGCTCTGCCCCCCGGCACRGCTGGGCTCACRGCRACGGCCAGGCCTGAGCAGAGCCCCYGAGGGGAGCGGGATCTGGGCAGGGTGTGGGGGAAAGCCCCTACAGTTGTGGTAGTGGGCGGAATTACGAAAAAAAAACATATTTAGGAAGGATTTTCCCACCTCTTTTTTAGCAAAGTGGCTGCCCTTTGTCAGGAAGGAGGGGATGTGCATGGGCCACTTCAAGGGCTGCGTGCTCCTGAGGTGGCCACGAGCCCAGCTGGCTGCCAGCTGGCCTTCGGCAAGCCCCAGGAAGAAGCGGCAGAGGCGTCTCGGCGCTTCGGTGCCGTGCCATGCGGCAGGGTGGCTGGGAAGATTTTTCAGAATATTTCAGAATATTTAAGGTTGGAAGGGACCTCTACAGATCATCTAGTCCAACCTTCCTGCTCAAGCAGGCACACCTAGAGCATGTGGCACAGGGTGGCATGATAGAGTGCTCTGCCCGAGCCCATGCAGCAGCTGGAGTCCGAGCCGGGAGCGCATCCGCGCCGCTCCCCATCGCGGGCCGGGAGCGCCAACAGGCACCCCTGGCTTGGCATGCGCGTCCCCGCGGAGGGACGAGGGGCAGCAATGGTAAACGATGGGTTTGGGGGTATGTGAGAGGTGCTAGGGGCCCTAACGAGGACTCTGGTCCCGTGGGGCTWGCGGTTCACCTCTCACTGAAAGGCAGCCAGGGACAGAGACAAGCAAAGAAATAAGGAAGAGGGCAAGGCAGTGGTGAAATACAGTCAGAAGCATCTGCAGTGCTTTACATCGGTGGTTAGCCCTGAGTGCTCACAGGGATGAAATGCACAAACTGTAGGATCAGAGCTACTCACGTTGTTCTTTGCCATAGGTACYGTCACCTGTGGTCAGTGTGAGTTTAAAAATCCAAGGATGTGATTGGGGCAAGTTAGCTTGCTCTGTGCTTTTCCTCTCCCTTATATGAAAGGGAGGATGTTGGTATGCCAAMCTGTCAACCAATAGCTTTTCCTAGCATGAAATTCATTTAAAATTTGAAGTTGTGCTTTGCAGAGATCTACTCATCTGCCTATCAAATTCCCTTAAAAATTAATATCAGTTCTTTTAGCCTAGCCTCCTACGGAAACAAGACTTAGACGACTGCAGTGTCCACATCTGTCTGCTTGTCTGTCCATCTCTCCCATATGTTTTGAACCCACTGGCTGACTTTGAACAAGTCTGGCAGAAAGACCAAGGCCTCAAAGGCAGCTACACCCTTACAAGAAAAAATAAAAGGCCTAATAGATAAAAGGARTCCCCTAACAGGGAAAGTCGCAACATGAGTTTGTGCCTCATTAGACTCCAGATACTCCATACAAATGRAAGCACTAGTAAGTGCCTGAACTGTTCGAAAACCTTCAACTGCAGTTTATGCAGTTTATCTTCAACACCCCAGCTATTCAACTTCAGCACGCAAATACATAGGAGATGTAGCTTAGTTAGTGTCGCCGCTCATTGAACTATTTGTATTTTTTSTGTACCAGAGGCTGCCATCAACTTTACTATTTCATGTGTGCTTAAATAAAGTCCCTTTAATCTTTGCTGYTCTGTTCATTCGTAGCTGCACAATGTAATCCTTTGTGTCCAGGTGAAGCTCCCACATGAAAGCAACAGTAGGTTCACAAATGTATATTTAGTTTAATATTTAAAGGCAAGCTAATGCTTCCCACATCCAAGCAAAAGCGGCAGAGATTTTTAGTTTGCTGTGCTGAAGGGTTTAGTCCTCGTCTCTCACTCTGGAAGATCAAGCGTGGTATGTGGGTTGGTAGGATAAATTGGGGAATAGAGTTGTGCAGAGTCAGGGAGACCCCCTTTCTGAGGCATGCATGTGTCATCCCCTCCCTCCTCACACCGGGCCTCCTCCCAGTTCTCCTAGCGATTCATTCAAATGAATTCAAATGTATTTTGTATATGTTTTGGTTTGATGATTCAGGCCTTTCTGCCATGCCCTGACCCTCCAGCTGAGAGCCTCATGCAAAAGACTGAAAGGAAGGGCTGGGAAGACAAACTGCCTTCTTCTGGCCCAGCAACGCTGGAGCCTGGCGAAGAAGAACCGTGGCAGAGAGGGTGGTGGGGGAGATCCTTGGGCCTGGCCCTGCCTCCCTGGCACTGAGCAGTAAATCACAGCTGCTGCTCCCCATGAAGCTCTTCACTGTTGTTCTGGCTCAGGTTTTACTCCCTGACCCTACCGCTAGCTCAAGAGAAAGAAGAAAGAGGAAACTTGCTTTTAAATCAGGCTGAGGCTGTTGCTAATCCACGCAGGTTTACAACATCCGTCCTTTTATTTAGTCCTTTTCCTGCGGATTCCTTGCTGCAAGGACGGTGTGTGCACAGGCAGGGTTGGGTCTCTTTGCTTTCGACCTTTGTTTGGGTGTCCTCCCAGCCAAGTCCCAGTTAAGGTCTAGCTTACTTTCCTGGTCTGGCTCCAAAACAGCTTCCAAAGGATGCAAACTAACCTATCAGGAAATATTACCTCTTATTGTAACCCTCCCCCAACCCCATCACAGCGTTGAGAGTCTTCTGCCTTCAAACACCTCCCACGTATATTCTGCTTACTTGGGCCTAATTGCTTCACTTTCCTTTGCAAGGCAGCGCAGGTTGTGCATTAGATAAAGATATGACACCTTATATTTAGCATTAATTGTAACTGTGCTTGTCCTAAGCATAAATCTCTCTTGCCAGTCCTTCCTGTGTAATTTCAGTCTCTAAATAGCCTATCTCATGATATATTCTTAGATAAATTTCCTGGTGGTGTTTTTATTGTGACATAAACTGCTGCACGCTCTTGTTACAAAACTTTGGGTGTTCGTCTCTTCGGGAATAAAATTCTGATGCCTACCCTGATGTCATTCCTTAACTTCTATTTCTTCCCTATAGAAAAGAGATATAAAAATAAGGGATTATTTGGTCACAAAGTAGTCACATACTGAAACCCTTGTGGGTTGGGGCATTATGCTCTAGAGCAAACTGACGCGAACCACCCAAATTTTGACTTTTCCGTGCAAATCGAGAACTAGCTAAAAGGGCTCAAAGGAGGGAGACCACAATAGAGAAACACCCATTTCTCCATTTGCCAGCTGCAGCGTAGCGGAGGCCACGGGGCTTTGCTGCCCGGCAGTGGCAGAGTAAACACACGTAAGTGCCTGTGCCCTGGCCGCTGTTAGGCACTAGGTGTGCTGGCTGGCCCCAGAGCAGGAACCGCAAGAGGTCGGTGGCACCTGCATCGTCTCGCCCCTGCTCGCTGCACCCTGTGCCCTGCCCCGGGGCGCTTGGGGAGCAGCTGTGCCCGCAGCTGGTCACGCCGTGTGCCCGTCCTGAGTGTGAGACTTGTGTGGGCAAGGGCTGCCCGGCCAGCGCGGGAGCGGGCGCGTTAGTCACCTCCAAGTGTTGGCAGAGCTAAATGTCTAAGCGAGGCGATTTTAGGGTGGGGAGGAAGGAGGGTTCGGCCTCGCTGCTCTCCCCTCCAGCAAGGCGAGGAGCTGCAGGCAGTGGCAGGCAGGGGTGTCGCTCCTGCCGCAGTGACGGACTGCAAGCTGCAGGATGGAGAAATGCTCTCAGATGCTTCYTTTCTGTCGTATTGCACTGCCTCGGGGAGAAAACCCAGCTGCTGAGTTGGAGAATTGCTGCAACTGAGTCAAACGCTTCTGGCCTCCCACTCAGCCCTTCAGCTGATGTTTCTGCAKGAGGGTAAATAGGTGAGAGAATCATATGAGGAGAGCAGAAAGCAACAACTGCCTTCACGGGATCGTTTCTTGCACTGAGGTATTTGCTGACTGAGCAAACGCAGAGAAGCCTTTTGCTGCTTTCTGCTCCCATTTACACAGCAACAGATTGAGGCAGTTTCCTGTAAGAAATGCTGCCGATGCAGGTCTCTCGCTTAACCTTTCAACTCTCATATAGGCAAGGAATCAAAGCTGGTTTTGATTCAGAACTCACTGAGATACACTGTGGACCTTGGTGCCTCACTTCCTCATCTGCAAAATGAGGAAAATATTGCCACAGGGCTAGTGAAAGAAATAGCTTTAATAAAAAACAAACCAATTTCACCTACCTTTACCTTTGTTTCTACTGCCAAAAGAAGTGTGTGTGTGAGGGGGGGGGTGGAAAAAAGACAGCTGTAGAGTCCCTTTTCAAATGAGCCAGGCCCTGAATGGAAGATCTCACTGAAGAAAATAGTGGGGAATAAGCAATGCAGTCTCTGAATAGGATGCTTAATTGCAGCTATAATTATGTAGCTCTCAAATCACAGGGTGCTTCACAGACAAAGGAACAGCAGCAATGGGGGCGCGGATAAGTTAAGGCAGCAACAAGTCTCCAGCATCTTGTACTTACCTGTGTCCTTGCCACCCGTCAGGGCACGTCGCTGCTGTTTCTTTGGAGAAGAAAATGTTCATATGAGAGTTGATGGAAGCAAGAAGTGGAGCACAGAAGGAAAACTGGGCTTATCCAAGGAGAGGCAATGGCGAGAGTGATGGAAAATGGATGGGAAGGAAGCAATGGCAGAAGCAGTCTTGGTGTGGTGGTGCAGAAAAATCCACTGTAAGGTCCACCAGCTGGGGCAAGCCAGATGAGATGGAGGACGTAGGCTAGGCAGTCATATGTGTACAGCAAGGATGAGATGTCCAAATAYTACATGGTGGATAAGAGGGAATCACTGAAGGGAACACAGTAGAGACACAGGGGTTCCAGCAGGGAACAAATTCATTTAAGGAGCTGCATAATTAATGGAGGAAATGAGAGAAGAGGGAAATAGAGATGAGGCTGCRGAGTCTACAAAGTTTTAGCCACCCAGGGAGCTTAAAAACAACGAGAAAAAGGAGCTCTAGTTTTGCTAAGAAGAAGGAAGGGCTGAAACTGTGAGGCTTGGAAGTGGGGAGAGCAAATTAGAAGTGGACCCTAAACTACAGAATGAACAGACACGAGAGCAATTCTGTCCCCACAACAAAACCAAAACTGTGTTAGGGGATCAGTGTAGGCGAGAAAAAGGAACTCCCTGAAAGGAGGTACTGAAATGTCAGCTTAGATCTGTAGATGAAACTAGTAGATCAGTRAATTTATGAACATTGAGAGAAATACATCAAGATTTTAAGAACTGAAAGAACCATTTTTATTGGGTTTGGAAGATGCCCTTTCTTGGGTCAGTATACTTTGGCCTCTGGTGTGTATTTAGCTTAAAAGCATCCAAAGAGGGAATGTAGAAGATGGGAAGTCACCTGCTCATGGTGTTATCAGAAGTACCGCTAGCTCTGGAGGATCCTTCTCTTTCACTTGCCAGCATTTCCTTCCAGGAATGCCATGGTGAAGCCAGAGGGAGTGGATACGAGCGATTCCTCTGAGTAAGAGGAAGCAAATAAAAGGAGCCAACCAGTAATTTCTCTCAAAAGGCTGTTTCAGAGCAACATGCTACAGCTCTGCATGCAAAACACAACAGGAGGTTGCAGTTGAAATCTGCCTTTTTTTTTTTTTTTTTTTTTTTTACCTATAAATCCAGAACAAAAGACAAGGAAAAAGAGAAAAAAAAAATCTGAATTCTCCTGCCTCTGTTCTGGCTGCCATTACTATGGGCAGAGCTCCCTTCAGCTGGAACTAAACATTTAACAGCAGCAAACATCCCAGTCAAAATGTTACGTCAAGTAGTACCACAGTATGGCCATCCTAAAGGCACTCCAGGAGTAACTAGCACTAGCACTAGCACTAGCGTCTGCCCAAGTTTTGACACATGATACTCTCCAGCTTTGGCCTCTAGTAGGGAAGAGCTTCTACGCCAGACAGCCTTTGGGGCAGGAAATATCTTAGTCCTGCAGCAATGTCATATAGACAGGAACGCAGGCCATCCCTTCCCAGGACTACGGACACCTGAATCTTGACATAGAATATCTTATTTTCAGATCAGCATTGACAGAAATATCTGGTTTCGGATTCTTTGAAAGGCAAATCCCAAATGCATAATGCTCTTCTATTTCCCCARTGACTCTTTTTAGATCTATTTCTTTTGCAACTCAGTTAATCAAGATTTCTTGCTCATTTTGAAATAAGTTCTCTTATTTCTTTTGGGAGGGTTTATCAGTTTTGGTCTTCAAGATTTAATAATCACATGGGTTCTGAGCTAATCCAGATTCATAAGCCATTCTCTTCAGTTAATATCTGAACACTTTGGGCATTGTATTTAAGAGATACCTGTTTTCAGAGGTATAATTTCCAGACAGGTTGTGTCCCACCTTTCTTTACTTCGAGGCTGCAGCAGGTTACCCTGCTGGCCTCCTCATGGAAAAYACAGGAGGAGCCTGAGCTCGTGTGTGTGTGTCTCTGTTTGCATGTGTGTGTAGCTGCAACAGGAGTAAGCCATGGCCCTGAGGATGGAGAATGTGTAGATCTCCTTTTATGAGTTGGCTTCTGCTCCTCGTCTGTTGTTTTCTATTCGCCCTATCATCTTTTAGTGAAAGATTTTAAAAAGATCTTGAAAATCTTTCCTCCTGAGTGACCAAGGACGCCTTTTCCTTTTATTCTTACAGCAAGACTGGTTCAAGAACATGTTTATGCTTGTCAGGCTCCCTCCCCTTCCCCATCCTCCTGTATTTATTCCTTTTTGTTGGAGAGGTGGCTGCATCACCTGAGGAAGAGCCTAGCCTGTGGCCAGTCCTCATCCCTCATGGAGCATCTCTGTCCTGACAAGCAGGATGAGGGTTTCCAGCCTTCATGGTTCTATGTCCACTCTGTTGAGGCTGCCAATTAGTGGAGGAAGCGATGATTGGATTCTTTTCCCCCATGCTGACAATTGACCTAAGCCGCAGTAAGACAGGAAATGCAATTAGACAGCGGATGATCTTGGGAAGGACTGGAACTAATGGCTTTACATTTTGTGTTTCTCACAAAATTTTGATTTATCCTTTCAATCTCCCTACAAGTTGCATATGCAATGTAGTGAGGTCGCTTCATCCTCTCCTATAAGGTAACTGCCCTCTGATCCTCTTTCAATACGGCCAAGCAACGTGAATAGCCAGTTACAGCTCTCTCGGGTACTAAGGTCGCCAGTGCTTGAGATAACACTGCAACAGGCACTGTAGAGATGTGCTGGTGACCAAGGTCACCATGTAACACCGCTTTCTTGCTGGGCTTTGGCTGGAGGGCATTAGACCCAGCAAGGCTCCTCGGAGCTTGAGCACATTCCCCTCTGCAGAGCAGCATCCAAGCCCCTGCCCATCATCTCCAGGGAGCAGTGGCTGCCACTTGGCATCACAAAACGGAAGACAGGTGGTTCTGAGACCCCACGGGAGAACTGGAAGCGCCGCATATGGGTCCCAGTATGAGAGACTGAGCAGCCCTGACATTTATAAATAGATGGGCTACCGCTCTGGGCGATCAGCACGTAAATGCCTGTTGGGCTGATGTGGCCACATACCATCATTAGACTGCACAGCGATGCAGGGGAATTAATTCAGTCGGCTGGAATGAAGCAAGTGTGGATGGGGTTGTTTATTTGCAGCACCAGATAACATACTTTTGTGAACACTGCCCTAGCAAATTAGTTAGATCAGGGTGATTYCCTGCCTTCACCTGCACAGCAGCCTGCCAGTCCCTTTTGTTTTATGCTCATCTGCATTTGGAAGGTAAATACAAGATACGCCCCATGGTGACCTTTAGAACTAGAAGCCTCTACAGTTTGCATAACAYTGCAGATATATATGCCATGATAATAAATAAGCAAGTGTAATTACAGAATAAAAACTTGCCCCAAAGAGATACCCAGATGTGAATGGTGGAGCACAGTGCCAAACATAGAGCAACCAGAGGAGCAAGCTGGAAACAGCTCGGGTTTTTGCAAGAGGAGAGCAGGAAGCTTAAGCAACATGAAGAGGCCCCAAGGTCAAGCTGAAAGAAGTCAGGAAGCTAGAGAAGATAAGGAAAAATGGGAAGGAGATGGTTAGAGCTGCATGATAGTAAAGGCTCAAAGAATGGGCTTTTAAAAGTAAATGAGAAATTATAGTTTGGCTGAGAGGTAGTCATGGAAGAGGAGTTTGAAGTTTAACAGCCACAACTCTMCCATTGCACTGGTACAAGACCTTTGGCAAGTCACCTTTGCCTTCCCCTTATTTCTCTTCTTGCTTTGTGGGACTCAGCTCTTCAACTTGCAGATTCTTTGGAGTGAGACCGTCTTTGCTATGGGTATGTTGAGCGCCCACTGCAACCAAGCTCTGGATTCGTCTGGTGCCTTGCTAATGCCAGRGACAGCAAATGACACCTCCCAAAGGAAGATGAAAAGCTGTTGAACAGACTCAGACACCAGCAAGGCACRGCTGCAGACAGGAGGCCTACAGGCTCTGCTGTGGAGGCAAAGTGGAAGAGGAGATGGCAATAGTGGCCTGCAAAGACAGTAGTCTCTTTTTGGCATTGTGGTAAGAGGAAGAGTGATGAAGAGAAAGGAAGAAACGTTAAAACCGTGGGCAGAAGTGAACGGACAAATGATGTTTCAGTAGAAGAGGCAGGTGCTATTTTAGTCAAACGGGGCTAATTCTAGCTCTGATGTAACTCCACGTACGTCAGTTTTAGTCAGTTGAGTTGCACAAAGGATTCATTTAGGTCAGTGAGTTGAGGTGAGGGTGAGTCAGACAAAAACAAATTCTGAGGTGGGAGAAGAAGATGTGGAGCTAACACCTGATGAAAAACTGGACTTGGCTGGATGCTTGAGAAGGGAGCGTGAGGATGAAAGAGGGAGAAAAGGGGAAACAAAGAGAAACAGACCACCAGGCTGAGGCTTGCAGATGTACATGGACACTGCTGTGCTGAGAAGAAAAGGGTACCTGGTCTGAAGAAAAGAAAGGCAGCAGTAAAAGAGAAGAGGGCCCTGAAGGGATGTCAGACAATCTTTTTCACTCCAATCCACGGCAGTTCTCCAAGAAAGACAGTCTCCTCTGCAAACTCTGTAATGAAATGATTGTCTACCACTATTTTACTCCTCCTCATGATSCCCTTGGCCCTCCTCAGGACTGCTCACACACCCACATACCATGCTCACTGACAAGATCATAACAATTAAGGTTTGTGGGGGGTTTTGTGTGTGTGTGTTTAATAATAAAATGTTCTAGAAATAGCTTTTGGATCAGGGATTCACAGTGCAACAGAGGCAGCTACGTTCTGCAGGAAGAATTGATCTGATTCACTCCTGGTGCAGCTTCACTGGAGTCCATGGAAGTGAATTTGTCTCATTCATTCTCCAGAGATAACGTGCAAGCCAAATGAAACTAGACAGGGCCATTCTCAGGCTGACAAAAGCATCGTGCTTTACCTCTCACCAGCCTTTCCATGAAACACACGGGAAAAATATCCCAAATACCTGCCACTATCTTTTTTAAGGTTTGCCAAGTGGTGTCTCTCTCAGCAAAGCATAGGAAATAGAACAGTGATGCCATTACACTTAATTAAATGAAAACAAAAAATAATTAAACAAATCTCTTGGTTCCTTTTCATCCCACTCTCTTTTTCTTTCCCTGCATATGCTTTCCATCAATTGTTTCTGATGCCTCTTTTAAATTGGTGTTTACTTTCTCATAATTCCATGTACAGAGATAATTTAATGACATGAAGCCTGGAGGTTTCTTCTCTTTCTCCTGTCCTCATTCCACCTGGCTTTTCTTTTCCAATTCAGTTTTTGCATTTTTGTTATTTGAAATCATGATCTTTAATTGCATTTTATTTTCATTCCTTTTCTTTCCTCTACAGCTTGGATGTGTTTTCATTCCTCTATTCTCTTCTCCCTTGCTCTGCATCAGCTTTATTTCAGATAATAAAATCAAGCTTACATCATGTGTGTTTAAACATTATCTTTAACCATTTCCCRGCACCTAGCCCAAACCCAGCTTTGCGCCTTCCACCAACACTTGGTGCTGCACAAGAACTGAACACTCCCTAAGCCCTCTCTTCTGATGTTCAGTCATCATCATAAATACAAACTCTCTCCTACAACACTCAATCATTATATTTAGTCTTAATATCGTGCTTTTCATCTGTAAACACCCCCACAAGCATTGGTTAATTTGTCCTCACAACAGCCCTGCAAGGTGGGTAATTACGTGTTATTATCTCCATTTTACACATAAGGAAACTCCGGGAGAAATTATGGAACTCTTAACAGGCACGTATACCCACACATTTCAACAGGGAGTAGCTACAGCTTCTACGAATGCACAMCACACACAGTAGTCCAGCTGCACACTAGTCTACACGGAGAATAAGGGACTAACAAGTTCCCTGTAGGGTGCAAGACACACTTGATACGTTATTTCCACAAAAAGAGAAGCTTCTCAGAACATGATCTCAGCCTGGACAGCAGAAAAAAGGAGCAGGAAGGAAACACAGAGCTCTCTGCAGCCCTCTGCATCCCACTCGGTTGTTTCTGGGCGGCATTTGATAACTTCTCTTTCCTGCRGATGAGCAAATGTGCAAGATGAACTCCTCACTGCTCCATGTGCTTTTCCTCAGAGAAGCACTGAGGCTTGGGTTGGTATTCGCAGTCTCACCACTGCTGACTGCCCTCTTGTTATCAACACTCCTTTCAGACAAAAAGCTGGGAAAACCCAGCCGTGCACAACCCCCAAGTCAGCTCTTGACCTATTTGAATGCTAATTACCTTGCAGTGCTCTATTTGACTCCTTCTGCTGCCTATCAAGATGTCAYGATGAGAAGATAATAGACCTTCCAACCGCAGGCAGCCCCCCCAAAACCAAAAAAATGTGGGAGAAATGTCAGTGGTAAAGCCAGGAGAACTAAAATGGAGATGGAGGCAATTGGCTCTGTCCGGGATGACAGCATCTGTGCTGAGTATCCTGCATGCAGCAACTCCCCTCTGCCGCAGAGACGGGATGTGTCCACTGCGGATCCCACACCTTCCTCCAGGCAAAAAAGGCTCCGAGGCCTCTGCAATTTTGGGGCAGCCCATTTTGGAGGTTCATATGCTTAAGTATATTTAGACATTCAAYTGCCACTTAGGCAAGGCAGCTGCACTGCAATTAATGGGCATGGCATGCCCTTGATATCATGACATTCTGCTTGTAAATAWAGACCTCCTTAAGGGGCCGGAGCTTTGTGACTCCCTGTTTGGTCCTCTATTCCGTGTGACACTGAGGCTGTCATGGACTTGGCGGTCATGATGTGATGAAAACCACCCTCTCCTCTCTTTTCCAGCCCTGGAACTGTTGGAACTGCCTGTTTTATTTCCTGAACCTCTCACAGCCTCTATGAGGTAGGCAGGTCCAGGCAAAAGTTTTCGGTGTTGCCTTCCTTGCACTGACCCCTTGCATTTTAGAGGGACTGGGGACAAGGCCATAGGATGCAGCTCTGCAGTTCAATATATATCGCTCGTTCCATGAAAGCTTATACAAAGCTCTATGTCTTCTCTGTTAAGTCTGTCTCATTGCTCAAATTTCCYTCATTCCAGATTCTTAAAATCCTTTACTGTTTCTAGCTTTTCTAGTCCCTGGTGTATTCTCTTTTCCCTATCAGTCTTCTGCACTTCACAATTTCTGCTTGAGAACAATTGCGGTCTTTTTTCTTTCCCTCCCTAGTTGGCATATGTTACTATTTTATTTCTAATTGCYGCTTGATCTCTGCCATGGAGCCAGCTCAGGCTGCTTCCTAAAATACAGACCTGGATGCCAAGGCTGAAACTTGAGCGAGTCCTGCCAAACCTGCAGACTCTGCCTCCCCAAAGCACAGCAGGTCACCCAGTTTCATCCCTTATCAACTCCAACCCATCATTCCCATCATGGTGGCAACCCATATTTTGTGATGAGTCCGTGGCATGAGCATCTATGAATTGTAAAGATGGGTAGGAASGACAGCCTGTCTTACAGTGTACAGGCTGGCAAGGTGAGGCAAAGAGCTTGAGCCAGGGAAAACTTTCTTCCTTGTGCTCTTCCTGTCAGCCTGCTGGTACCCATCTCCATCGCTTGTGGAAAGCTGCAAGAGCTTCCAGACGTGGTCATAGTGCCAGCACTAAGGACTCCTAGTGACGATTTAGCGTTCCCTGAACAAATAATGGTGATCGCAGGTAGAGGGGGTTGGACTATATGATCTCTARAGGTCCCGTCCAACCTCAACCATCTGTGATTCTGTCATTCTGTGAAATGGAAATCAAATGGACACTCGGTTGAGGGGGAAGGTGATAGGGATGGCAAAGTTTAGGAACATTGCAAAATTAATTTCAGGATCATAATGAGGCATTTGACCTGTAGMTGAGAAGCTGTGATGATGAAGGTGAAAGCTTCCAGCTAATGAGGGACGGCAGTGGTGAGAAGCAAATAGGAGGCTGATGTGATTGCAGTGCTGAGCCAGGCAAGCCCTGCCTATACTAGCATCACACATCCTATTAGAGAGCTCTGCACCCASGCTCTAAGTAACAGGATGCTCAACATAAATTTGAATTTTGCATGAACAAATGAGAGTTGCATTAAAAATGGGTTAGTCAGCCTTGGTTAATGCTTTTTGAACACAGTATGTGTGTTGTGCATGCTGGTCTCCAGCATTCTTCAGCATGGTGCTCCTCTGAATGTCAGCTCTTCTCTACATGAGGTAGTTGCTGATGGTTTTTTTTTTACCGACAGAAATGTTCTTCATTGACTCCTCTGTGTGGTCTCTTCCTCTGCGCCAGACAGGCCTCTACCAAATGGAGTGACCTCCACTTCCACCGAGTGGACTGCATGGATCCRTGCAGGATGCTTCGCTTGGCCACTTACTGCGAAAGAGTCACGCTACAGTCACCAGCTGGGGTTATTTACCAAGATGAACTAGYCCCAGGTTAACAGAGTGCTCTTCCAAAATGACACATTCTCCTTGTGCAGAGGTGGTGGGAAAGAGCCTTTGCAGCAGTTTTTGAGTAAGYGGGAGGCTGAGAAAGTAAGGAGGGTAGAAACAATAAAGCATAATATGAAGAGCGAGTGGAGAAGAGCTTTGGAGCTGTGGTCAGCTTTGTCTGAGTCATGAGAAAGAAAACCATGAGGCTTTGACCGTATTAGACAGTCTTGCCCAGGTAAGTATAAAGATTCTTTAAATAGATGRAAGATAATTATAATTTCAAAGAGGAGTAAATCACTACCCACACCCTTTGCCTTTACTACATGAAGATCTTATCAAATTAAATTATGATCTCTTTCTGCAATAATGAGGCAGAACCTCAGCTGGTGAAAAGCAGAATAGCTCCATGGATTTAAAATGTGCAACAGTGACTTACTCAGGCAAAGCACAATCCCACCACCTGCTCGGATACCTTCTCAAGTGCYCCTCTATTCCCAGAGTCAGGCTCACATCTGCGTGTGCCACAGCCAGCCTGCTGCTCACAGGCAACTCCCTCTAGGCAGGGGGAAACCAATGCTTGAAAAAAAATAGGCCTCATATTTAAATGTTTATTGTAGGGACAAATGCTTATTGTAAGGACAATAAAAAACACCAATCTTTCATTAGGAAATGGTATCTCACCTCATAGTGGTGGGCCTTCAATTCCCTGATGGAGCCAAAGGCTTCAGAAGATGKAAGGGATGGTCAGGAGTATGTTCTCCAGCTTTGCATGACCCCAATCTGAGTATTTCATCCAGCAATTCCTATATCCAGCCCCCTTGCTGTTGGCTGCCCTGAAAAGCCTCGTTTAAAAGGCCAGCTGGTCTTCAGCTGCAGCCTGCGTTGATGGAGAACCACTGCAAGCTCCCTATGGCTTTTCAGTRGTTGTGTACCTTCACTTTTAAGTATGAGTGCTTTATTTTTAGCCTGAATTTGTTCAGAGTCAGTGCAAACAGCCCATGGGAGTGTCTTGAAGCTTTCCTTCTTATTTTTGGAGTCCTAAATTTGGGATGTTTATGACTGGTGCTCCAGCACGCTTTCTGCTATGTAAGTGCTTACGATATGCCTGTGCCCTTAAAGTTATGCACATATTAAATGAGAATATGAAGCTATCATTTAGGTCAGCTGATGCTGAAGATTTTAACTTGTAAGCCCTGTTGTGCTCTCCAACCTGATAAACACGACTGAAAGCTGCACCCCACCCAGAGAGGGACTCGTCAGCACCAAGTGGCACTAATTTAGCTATTTCACAGGGCAGCAAGGTGTCTCTCACTATTTGTGTGTGTGTGTGCGTTGAAAACTTTTGTGCATGTTCTATTCCCCCTGGAGGTAACTTTGATAATAGCTTGAATGATGGAGTGTTTTGCTAGTGTGAACATGTTAGGAATTATTTTTCCTGCTCTAATTTACAGTCTAAGACACAACAAGCTCTCACAGCTTTGCCCTTTTGATGAAGGCCTTTTACAAGAGCTCCCACAGAGGAGATGGAGGACACAGTATTTGCAGCAGCTCTAAGATCTTCCCCACTTCCCCTTCTCCCCAAACACACTTTCAGGAAAGGATTCCCTGTACACGCACAAGCACTTTGGCAACCTCAGAGCCAAGGAGGTTTGCATTTTGCTGAGTCTGCAGCGCAGGATGAGGTGATCTAACAGCTCCCGCTGCCSGGAGAGGGAGGCTGCCTTCCCCATCCCCTTCCCCTCCGGGCTGTGCATTCCCACTGCTTCACTGGGCCGGCCCTGGCGCAYGTTGCGCTGCCTTGGAGAGCTGACTCACCTCCTTAGCCCCATGAAAAGAGAAAGGAGGGGGGTAGTTGACTCACCTGCTCTTAGGAAATCGCAGGCACTGTTGCTGTCCGTCCATCTGCACCTGATAACAGCCCAGCAGCTGCCAGCACAAGGGCGAGCTCTGATATGGGGAGAGGCAGCGACAGAGAGCTGCTTTCCTGCGCCGCACATCCCTCGGGTTTGCACCGCTGCCAAGTGAGATTGCAAAGCTGCTCGGGCAGGAGGAGCCGTGGGTGATGCACACGCATACAGCCCTGATGGAAAAGGGTCTAGGTGAGGCAGGGTCAAGGGCATTTTCTCAGCTCCTTGGTGCTGGTAATTCCCCCTTTTCTTCCTCTCTGCAGTTTTGATGGGGAAAAAAAAGTAAAAAAAAAAAATAGCTAATACAGACTTGTTGTAACGCACCATAAAGGTTAGTGCAGACCTGCTGTAACGCACCATTTTGCAGCACTGTTTTTGGTATGCCGCACCTGCCAGTGAATATTTGGTCACGAGCAGGGTCACCATGGTCTGGTTGCCTGTGCTTGTCTTTACCTGGTGCTGCAGTAGCGGTGAGAGACACCAGCCGTATCACAGGGAAGTGACGGTCCGAGCCAGACACTCAATACAAGACAGGCTTTGAGAATGACCTCCAAATCAGTAGACGAGTTGCCTCTTACATAGATATTATTTTCATTTCTTTATATTGTGCTGGATATCACTGTAAGGTTTTCTAGAAGAGCCTCTTAAGGAATTGAACTTCAGCCATGGCTTCAGGACATTGCCATTATTTTATGGCTTTAAGTGCACAGTAATAGACTCCCATCCCAAAGTGCATTTGCTCTTATTTTCACTTGTGAACAAAACAAAAAGGCACCTCTCATAAATCTAGTGGAAAACGAGAGAGCAGGGAGAGGCTGCAGGACAGCTGGAGATCATTTGTTTGCTGCTGCTGCTTCCCTTTGCTGCCGGGCTCCCTTCATCTTTGCATGTGGGCACGGATTGCTGTACGCCTGCCATTTGWGAGATGCTGCACCTTCACGCTAGCAGGCTGGACGTGCACCGAGCAGCTCGCACAGTGACAGCACGATGTGCTTCGGATTTCCCCTCTGCATGAAGGTCAGCGACCTCTTCCTACTCACTTCCCCGTTTCCCCGCTGGCCTGTAGCTCACAGATAAGTCCGCTGCTGCTTTCCACTGACAAGTCTGCTTATGTAAGAAACTTCTTCGTCATTTCGTGCAGATCAAGGCTCCACAAGCCTGTCACATAGAGCTGCCTCTAAAAACTGGAGAAATTGGCGATGTTCTGCCCTCTTCCTGAGAGCCATTAAAGCCTTTATCGCACACACACTCACTTCATGCTTCCCTGCCAAAACACAAACCTTTCAGCAGTGAGGACTGCCTGGGTGTTGGAAGCTCTTTAGTCAATACGTGTGTTTTAACCAGTAAATGTTAGTGCCTGGATGAGCTGGGAATGCTCATGGTTTCAGCTGATCTCTATAGGGTTCCAGTAAAAAACAGCTGAGCCAACTGCTCTGAAACTGGGTGTCTGCTGAGGACTTTCTTTCGTCAGAGCAGTGGCAGAGGTGGCCAAAGGGCGAATGGGGACAGCAGTGGAGTTGAGCTGCAGCTGTGGAGAGATGTGAGCAGCTTCTTGACCATACAGGGATGGGCAACAGYCCCAGGCAGCCCTGGAAGGAGCAGTGTTGCCAAATGGTCCTCACGCCTGGTCTGGTGCAACACGGGCTCCTTGCRGTGAACAGCAAAGTGGTGCAAGAGTGTGAGCACAGCCCTAACCCAGGTGGCCACCTCTGTCTCACTAGGTTTCCTTGCTGTCCTTATGAAGCGATGTTGATATAATTAAAGAGCTGCCACTTCCCCCTRGGGCGTGGAGCTCACCCCTCAGCTCATCTCTGGGCTGACGCTGCCAGGGCTTTGCTCCTGCACTGCAAGCTGCCCCATACTGGCACTGTGTTGCTGTTCAAGGCTCGCTTCTCTTGGCCACATCATCCTGGATGCTGGACCTGCTGCTTCTGCCACCCTTGGTTGCACTCCACAAGGACCAGGGGAAAAATGACTTCCCAAGATCCTGCGTTATCAAGATCCTTTTGTGGAGGAAGACTGAGAGCTGCTGCTGAACAGAAAGAAGTGACAAAGAGGTGTCCGTTGTGGAAGGCTGCACACTGCAATACAGAACTACTTTCCATTAAAAACAAAAAGAAGATTCAGCAACAAAACCCCAGGAACTTCTTGTGTTAATGGCTTTGTGTCCCTCTTGCAGAGGGACGGATGGCAGCCTGAGCAGCGCTTGTTCCCGTGGCTTCTGCTCCACGCTGCAGTGAGCGCAGCCATGGTGCTAACCGTGTGCCAAGCCAGCAACAGCTCCATGCCGTAACAGTGAAATCTGTGTGGACAGCTTTTGCATGGAAAATTTCCATTTACTGGTTATTTTTGCTCAACCTTATTAATCATGGAGACATTTATGAACAAAATACAGTTCTGCAGAAGTTGTAGGTGAAAAGTTCATTCAGAGAGGAGAAAGATCAGCTCAGCTGTGCTCATTAAGCTTTTATTCTTCCCTGGGCAGGCCAGCTTCTTCTGTTTCATTTTCTACAGCTATGTTTGTCTTCCCATGTACCTCCATGTACTTCCCATGGACCTCCAGAGAARGAGACTCCACAACCTCCCTGGGCAGCCTGTGCCAGGGCTCTGGCACCCTCACAGTGAAGAAGTTCCTCCTGATATGGAGATGSAACTGCCTGCGTTTCAACTTATACCCATTGCCCCTTGTCCTRTCACTGGCCACCACTGAGAAGAGCTTGGCCCCTTCCTCCCTGCATTCCCCCTTCATGAACTTATACATGTTAATCAGTTCCCCTCTCAGCCTTCTCTTCTCCAAGCTAAACAGGCCCAACTCACTCAGTCTCTCCTCTCCTCCTTCAGTCTCACCAACCAAAGCCCGACTGGCTCCACCAGGCAGTGTAGAACACGGCACTGGTCTCTTTATCACAGATGCCATGATACTTTTGGAGCCTTATAAATTTGGGGCCATTACAGGTGCTGCCTGTAATGGGATATGAAGATTTTTACTGTGGCCCTGCTGCGTTGTCCATAATTAGCGAGTCATATAGAGCTAACCAACTTAAGTATTAATTCCTTAGAGGTCTACTGAAAAATCATGTGGAAACTTACCACTTCTCAAAAGAACCACTGCTTAACATGGGGGTAATTACAATGTACTAGTTAGACTTGCTTAATTAGTTTATCTCTGTAAGGGGCTTCAAATGTCTGAAGAGCTATTGAAGTGCTAAGTGCATTATCCTCAATTAATTTTGTGCAACTACATCCCCACTACCAAGAGGGTCTTTAGAGCACTGAGGACAGGAAAAAGAGGCATTGGTTCCAATTTTAAAAGTAACTCTTATAAAAAAAAAAAAAAAAAAAAAGAAGAAAATTAAACTAAAGATGATTTGAAGCAGTTTGGATAAGAATGAATGTACCATTTCTTCTGTTTCACTCTGATATAGAAGGCTCCCAAGTTCATGTTCAGACCTGAACATAAAAAGCCACCATTCATGTTACTTTGCTTTCATGGGGGTCTGTATTTTTAATTTGTTTTCATCTTCCCCCAGTCTTGGTCCTCTCTTCTCCTTGAATATTAAACTGCTCTCTTCCAAATTTGGCATTGCCGAGAACCCTCCTCACACCAAAAGTAGGATGCAACAAAACAAAACATTCTTCACAAAACAGTTGAGTTGGAAGGGACCTCTGGTGACTCTGGAGATCTTCWAATCCAACCCCTCTGCTCAAGCAAAGCTACAGCACATTGCCCAGGATTGTGTTCAGACATCTTCTGAGTATCTCCAAGGAAGGAGACTCCACAACCTCTCTTGTGAATATATGCTGGCTACTGCTGATTACTTTCTTATCCTTCACATGATTAGAGATGGCATCCAAGATGAGCTCTTCCATCATTCTTGAGGCTGAGTGTCCTGCAGTTTCCTAGGTCTTCCTTCTTGCCTTTTTTTTGGGGGACTAGAGTGACATTGACTTTCTTCCAATCCTCAGGCACCTCTCCTGTTCCTCACCGTCCTTTCAGAGATGATGGAAGGTGGCCTAGCAATGATGTCTGCAGCTCCTGCAGTACTCTTTGGTGCATCCCAGCAGGGCCAAGAGCCTTGTGATGTCCAGTGTGCCTAGAAGATCTCTAACCTGATCCACCTCAACCAAGGGAAAGTCTTCTTGTCTCTAGGCTTTCTCTGTAGACTCTAAGGTCTGAGGTTTCTGAGGGCTGGTCTCAGCAGTAAAGACTGAATCAAAGAAGGCATTCAGTAACGGGCCCCCCAAACCCATTCAGTAATGGACCCATATTTCCTTCCTCTTGTTACTGATGTATTTAAAGAAGCCAGTCCTTCCTAGCTGTCCTTGACATCCCTTGCCAGATTCAATTCCAAAGGGGCCTTGGCCTTCCTTGTCACATCCCTTCATACTTGGATGACATTCCTAAAATGCTCCCAAGTGGCTTGTCCCTGCTTCCATCTTCTGTGAACTTCYGTCTTCTGTTTCAGTTTTGCCAGGAGCTCCTTTTCATCCATGCTGATCTCCTGCYCCCTTTACTCAACTTCTTGGACACACCACTCTTGATCTTGGAGGAAGTGATCCTTGAATACTGACCAGCTCTACTGGACCTCTCACCCTGGAGGGCCCTAACCCATGGGATCCTTCCAAGAAGGCCTCTAAAGAGGCCACAGTTTTCTCTCCTTAAGTCCAGTAAATCTCTCATTCATCTCCTGGAATACTGTGGAGCCTGCTTACCTCCTCCCTCCTGCACAACTCCTGTGCTTGGCAAYGCAGCTCATCAACAACAGCACATCTACAGTGCAGATGACTCAGCCCCAGCTTCACGGAGAGAGCCCAGGTCAGTGTGGGTGGAAGACTCCAGCATGGCAGATGCTGCAACTCAAACAGCGGCTGGCCAGTGCACTTGGTGGCATCATGGCCACATTCAGTGTATAATACCAGGACTGGAGAGGAGGGCCCCTTCTTTGCAGCCTTTTGCAGACACTGCTGCATCTATTCACTGCCTGTTAGCAGCACTCCAGGAGCTCCTCTCTAGGCCTGGCTCCTACATAGCTGCTACCTAGTACTAAGTAACATGGTGCTGACCCACACTAATCAGGTGTCTCCTGGAACAAAAGTCCAACTCCCTCTGATCAGGGGCAACTAACAGGGCCACTAGCAGCAGCTACACCAAGCCAGAGCCTCCAGAAGAAGTTAAGACCTCCTGTAGCTCTCCTTGCCTAGCTCCCTCGGTCTATCCCCAGCAAGCATCTTCTATTTCCTCAGAGGCTCCCTAGAAAGCCAACACAACACAAGGTTTTCAGAGGGTCTAAATAGAGCCCAGATGTTGCCGTGCAAAATGCTGCATCTGTTGGCTGCCTCTGTTAGCTGCGCTCTTCAAGCTGTGGTGGAGTCACTGAAGGTTACACTCCTACACCAACCCACTAAATAAGTTTGATCCAAAGGAAGGCCATGGATGTCACTCCACTTCAAAGGGAAGATGTTAAGACCCCACAATGGAGCACCTACAAGAGCACAAGTCCAGCCCTGCAAGTCATATGGTATCTACTCATTACCTGAACCTCCCTGGCAGTCAATGGAAATAAGTTTTTAACATATCTTTCGAAGTTTTCTATCCTATTTGACACATTCATGCCTTATTAATTATTCTCATTTTACTTCAGCCATTAATAATCCACTTTAGGTGGAGTCCTCTCAAATATTTGATAATGAGTCTTTTCTGCACGTACCATGTACCTGGCAGCCTTAATTGGGCTGGCTACATTGAATTAGATTGCCCCATGAGCCTATTTCCTATTTTTCTTTCTATACTGACTAACAAAAGAACATTTTTCTTGCTGAGTTTGATTTGTTTTTAGAGTTTTTTCACTCATCTTTTCTTTCTTTCCCAAGAATGATAATTCATCACTTCCTTACTGATCCCAAGGTCCCACATGTTGTGAAAAATTCAGGCAGCTTATTTAATATCAGATTGCATGAGCAGTGTTTTTGCAGCAGCATTTCTCTTTCTCAGGGTTTGGATCATTTTTAATGTGCATTTGCAATACATATGTATCACCTCTTGGTACTCACTCAATAATGATTGGAAAACCTATCCATCTGCCTTATTTCACCCCTCAGAAACGGGAACAGAGAAGAGACTATTTAATGTCCACAACTTTATTCTCTGCATACTGTAAAGTAATAGATCAGCCTGCTGGATAAGGCACTCCACCTGCAAGTCAGAGCTGTGTGTACAGTGATCCTAGCACTGCACATTCTCAGGGAAAGAAATTCTGGCATCAAACCAGACAAAAGAAAACAAAAGAAACCCCCCAAAACTTTTCTTCCTCACCTTTCCCCAGTTGAATTTTACAAAAGGAGGGATATCCACTGTTATCCCATCAAGTGGATATTCATTTAGCTCAGCCTGACTTGCTGTAAGTAGGATGTCTAACAGGAAATATAGCTCCCTTGGAAAGCAGCTTGAAAATGGGAGAAGTTGTTACAGACTGTAGGGCTACTAGAAGAAGCAAAGAAATGACTTTCTCCCTCTTCTATATCTTGATCACTAGGCTGTTTGTACAAAAGCTCRTAGGATCTTATCCTTTCATCAGGTATACTCACACGGTCGAGAACAACAGAATATACTAGAATGCAGAAAATACTTAGAAAAACTAAGGTTGTCTTGAACCTCATCCTAAGGTCCCCTCCTTTTCCCTTCCCTAATACCTGAAGGATTACCAACCCTCATTTGATTAACCTATGTGTTTTTCCTGCCTCTGTGCATTGAGGGAAAAGGTGAAAGAAACATGACATGGAGTCCAAAGGGGCTGTGTGTGCTACCGGATCCAGAAGATAGAGGTGGGGCTGCCTAAATATAGAAGCCTAACCTGCATTTCCACAGGACAAACCTAATTGCAGTAACTTATCAATACTTAGCCAAGGAATGACAGGGAAGGGAGGATCCAGCAAAGTCCCAATGAACAATCCAGGATTCTTGCTCTTTCCCCTATCATGAAAGTAAAGCACAAGGAATAAAACTCTACCTTCTTCCACAGGTTCCTTTTCATACCAATGCTTCAAAAGATCAATTGCCAATAAATTAAGACAATAACAAAAACATTGTATGTCCCAGGGACAAGGGAAGATGTGCTCCGACTCTGTCCCTGTCACATCAGAGCAGCTCCAGAACGGCCCTTTGGGGCACTCTGTGCCCTCAGAGGTGCATTGGTGCGACGTAGTTGGAAGGGAAGAGACCCAATTCTCCACGCAGGCGTCCCTTCCACCAGGATGGGTTGGAGTTGTCCAGGACCTCTAAGATGTCTCCAGTGCGGAAACCCAGCTCGTCATGCTCCACAGCATCAAAGTCGTACAAGGCACGGACCCAGAGCGTTCGCTGGGGAGGAGACAGAGACAGGCAGCAGTGAGGCACAGTTCTCAAAGGTCACCCTCCTGTGGGCCCTTGTACACCCCACGACACATCAAGACAAACAACACTGCAACTGAGACCAACTTGTAATTAAATAAGGAAGTGGCCAGGGCTACAGGAAGGAGGGACTGATCTGCTAGGAAACCACGGGGATGGTACTCGGGTTCTCAACAGCCCTTTGAACCTTTCTTGTTAAATAAGGTCAAAACGCCTTAGGAACTGACTGGCTGTCAGATATTCTGAGTTTGCAGTTTATTGAGATTTATAATCAGAATGTTTTGTTATGAAAGCTTCATCCTAAGAGATTTTGCATTCAGTTTCCCATTTCGACTGAAAATCAGCTATTAAAGAATTTAATGTGGACTTCTTTACTGGGAAATTTTTGGCACGCCTATCATGGATAATTTGGCAGGTGTATTTTTAAGGTCCTGTTGGAAAGATTTTGTTTGATCCCTGCTTACCTTCACCAAATCTTGCATTCAGGGCGTACTGAGACATAGTTCTTGGTTATTTGGTTGGTTTCAAATGATTTTAAAGACACACAGACATGTCTATAATGGCACTTGGAGGCTTCTTGATCACTGCCTGGGTGTGGCAGGTAAGGACATGTTCTTACCTGTTGCCTCAGCCTCTGAGGGATACACAACATGATACTTTGAGCTGGATTATAATAAAGAGACTGGATTCCTGCCTCCACAGAGCTCATGCTGAGGCCCCTCTTGCATGTAGTATGTCTGCATGTTGACTGAGACTGGTTTGGAGACCAGTCTTAGACCTACATTCATATAACAATGTATGTTATTTGTCTTCATAGTTCTCAAATTCCAGTGGCTGGGATGGAGTCTTGGGATATAGCAACATCTTTGTAGCTGGAAGATGACCACATTACAACAGGTGTAATATACTATCCCTCCTGCAATCTCTGTGCAGGTGACATTGCCCAGACTGCTTAGCCATTGCTAGGGATCCAGTGAGATCTGCAGATGGGACCATCCAGGTACATCACACATCACTTACTGGTGCTGGCTGGTGCAATGGGTCTGTGTGTCTCCGCTGCACAGCTGCTGCCCTTCCTGTGTTATAATCTGTATGTCCATGCAGCCCATCTTTCCTGTCCAGGCTCCCACCATATCTATCCTAGAAAGACAACAACAAGAGAAAAGTCACGAACACACTCAGCTGCAGAAATGAGGGGCTTTAAGAGTCATTGATGCCCAGGGAAACAGGGTTCAGGCCCTATGTAAGTCATCTTGGATATCTGCTTCCAATATATTTCCTGCACTGCAATCCTGTAAGCAATGGTCCTTAGTGAAGATATCTTCCACTGTTCTGTTTTGGATTTTCTGTCTTAGAAGTTGAAGACTGGCTGTTTCAAGTAATGTTTTCAGCTGTATTTCACATCTGCTGGGAAATGGAGTAAGAGAGTGGCTGGTTTGGCCTCTGGCATGTTTGGAGAAAAGCTAAGCCTGTTTAAGTTTAGAAAAGCTAATCCTCACCTTTACTCTGCCCCATGTGCTAGTTCTGCAGAGGGAATGGCTTTGCATATTACCTGAAGGCCCACTGCTGGTATATGAATTACCACTTCAGGTAATTCCACTGAAGGAAGGAATGAATTACCACGTCAGGTAATTCATTTATTCAAATACCTGATGGTCGAAGTAGGTCTGAGACTCACTGTATTTTTAGTGTGGGCTGCCCCACACTCTAAAAGGCAGAGAGCTGGCCTGATAGCCCAGCAGCCCTGTTAACTGAAGAAAAGGGAAAAGCAGATTCAAAGGAAAGGAGCCGTATGAGTATGCATCTAAGYTATACCAAAACAAATCAACCCAGACAAATGGAGAGGGGAACTAGTCCCATACATTTAGAGAACAAGTCCTCTTTTGCCTGAACAACCAACAAGTGCTGAGTGTTTTTGTCCCTCCAGGCCTGTACATTCATTGAGCTCTTTTTTACGGTAATGGCTCAACAGAATTTGTCACCATGTTAGCTCAGCTTACACCAGTCTTTCAGTGACACAGGGCCTGMTCAGATGTGTCTGTGGAGAGGAGGAACAACCGCTTTTCCTTGCTGTAAGCAGCTGTCGTTACCTCCCTCTCCCGCTTCCTTTAATGCACCTACTCTTCTACATGTTCCTTGGTCTCACTTGCATCTTTGTTAGCCTAAGGTATCCCTAGGACTGGTCACAATTTGCCCAGCCCTGCCTAAAAGCCAGTGAGTGAATTCAATGTGGCTTTGCAGCTGCAAGGCTTACTGCACAGATACTTCACTCCTGTGAGTGTTCCTGCTCTGTACCAAATGTGACTCCTGCACAGTGTGCACTACAAAATGTGCAGGCCCTTAGCCTTGTCTGAAGTTGTTACTCCTCCAGCAGTGGCAGGTGTTGACAGGCAACACTGTTCCTTGTCTGGTGGGAAGCAGAGCAGCCATTTTGTGATGGCCCTGGCCTTGTTACATGGAAGTTCTCATAGTTTATGGGACATAGTTTTAGATCTCTTCAGCAGAACACGTTCTCTCCTTGGATGATACTTAYACTAGCTAGAGACATAAGCCAATCCTAGGCAAACAATTTTCCACCCAAACCTGGAAGCACTTTACAGACCACACTAGCAACTGCAAGGAGGAGGAAGATGAATGTTCTGGAGGAAGTCAAACCCTTTCAGGGTTAACATAGTGATTTCTCTTATGTGTTTTGTGAGGCTGGATGCCAGTAATAGCAAAAAAATGGGCAGCAAGATTTCCCTTGTGCTGCAGACTTGGGAGGACTAAAGCTGTATGTGTGTGTGTAAGATCTACAGGTATTTTTCTGCACTCCCTCTGGATGTTACTTTTCATCCTTTGCCAAGCAATATAAGAACATGATACTTCTTGTTTTCCAGTTTTTGGGGTGGAGCTCCATTCTCCCAGGTTCCCAGTGAAAGGGCTGCTGTATGTTAAATTCTGATTTTTGTTGGTCTGTCTACCAACTAAATAACAGGTCACATATTTATTTCATAACAAAGAGCTCCCAAGGCTGACACCATCATTACTGCTATATCCCATGTGAAGACCTGACTGATTTTGCCTCCTGCAGCAGATTCAGGGCGATGGACTTTGACAGGGTGACTATCCACCATCAAGCCACCAAGGCTTGTTATGTATTCTTAGGTTTGATCTCCCAGCCCCTCTTTCCTGGTAATACCTGTTGCTGGTGCGATACGGGGACAGAATGCTCTACGTATCTCTTGGATGTAGAATGATGAACATCTCCAGCTGCTCCACCCAGGTGGAGTCCTTCCCGGCCCATCCGTTCCAGGCTCCCACCATGCCTCTCCTGATGAAAGAAGATCAGAAAAGTGGGGTCAGATATTCCTTCCCAGCAACCTCCTTGATTAAAGCTTAACAATCATTGCTGACAGATCGCAATCACTGCTGTTTATCTCGGASGCTCTTCCAAAAGGAGGCTCCTACATGCACAGAAGCATGAATAAGGAGTCCAATAACTTAGATCTCTGCCATAGCCATTCCTCATTTGAAGACTGGGCAGTGATGGGGTATACTGGTTAAAAAATGTCACCACTGATTTGAGGACTAGCATAGCAAAAGCTCTTTTTGGAAATACTACCCTCAGACTTCATTTGTCTCTGCACTGAGATCTGAGATCCTGTCATTTTATCATATGGCTGTGACATCCAGAAATTCTAACTGTGAACTGAAACCCCACTGTGATGAGTGCTAAACATACCCTGCTGAGCCCATCACCATAACAAATGTACAGAGCGTTTGCCAAAGCAAGCTTGACTCCTGTTCTTTCATTTCCCTGTCTACATCTCGAAGCAAATGCTCTTCTCTTYCCTTTTTGCTTTCCTGCTTGCAGTCAGCCCAAGCAGGTTATATTACTAATACACACACATATATTTCCTTCCTTTCTCTTATTTGCTGTGGTCTTTCTCTTATAAGTCTCATAATCTCTATTTTATATCTTAATAATGCATTTTAAAGCAGTACTTGAAGAAGAAGACAACAACATGTGCCTCACTTTCACTGTAAAATAAATCCTTCCTCTTTTGGAGCTGGCAAGAATGACCTACCTGTACCTATAAAACTTAACTGCTGCAGCGGGCAAGTCATACTTTCAGCCTTACCTTTACTTGTATATCCTGGTAATTTAATCTCAGAATCAGTTTCCTAGTAAAGCAGGACTTCAGTTGCTGGAGTGACCAGGCAAGTTCACTCCCAGCATTGTGTATACAATGTAGAGCACTTTCTACTATGTCACTTGTTTGTTCTTCTGACACGAAACCAAGCTTTTATTGTATTGGTATTTCCCTGCCTTCTTAAACATTTGCTGCACCTTCCCTGAACACACAGCTTGTTCCCATATCTGCTGTGTTCTCCTCAGCAGAACTTTTCTGCCCCTACCAACCACTGTTCCAGGTCTTTCAGTTCCCCATACCCCTCGCTGTGTCAGGTAATTTTGCTGAGCAGGTATCCTTTCAAGTGTAACAGCAGCTGCAGTCAGAGCACATTTAGGGACACCAAGAAACCAGACTCAATCTTTTCTCAGACATAACCCACCAATAAGCTTTATACTTCCCCACTCCTTATTGCATCACCAGACCATATTTTCTTCCTGAGCCAAGAGCTTCTCAAATCTTCTTTACACCAGACATTTAATCAGGTAAGTTCTGCTTCCCTTTGCATCATAGAATTTTGWCTCTGGGGCCTCAACATAGATTGTAGGACTAAACTCCTTCTGTGGCAGGTTTTCTCACTGAGGAACTCCTAAGGATAGTTTGTTTGTACCTTCTCTCCTCGGCTGTCATCCCTCAGGAAGATCTGCTTCTGCCTGGAGATGGAGGTTGTCTTGTAGTAGTCCACCAGCTTGTCTAGTGACTGGAATTTCTCTGTCCACAAGTAGTAGTTACCTTTTGAATCCCTCATCACTTTGAAGTGCTGTACGTCATCTTCATGCCTGGATCCAATTGGAAAAGTAATAGGTCATCACTTGGACTGCAACTTTATCCTCTTTGGAAAGTCTTTTCCAAAAGAATGAGTTTTTCCAAATCTCATTGCTGATGCTTAGACAAATCTAGACTTCTAGCCTTGGAAAGGCTGGTACAAAGCAGGTACCTTCAAAGTAAGGTACAAAGGCAGCCCTTGTACCTACTAGAGCTGCTATAGTGCTGTAGCCACCATATGTGGCTCTGTGTTTGGAAGGACTCATCTATTTACAAACAAACTGCAGGACTGCCCAGTGACAAAGCATGATCAACACAAAGCACAGAGTTTTAGAGCTTCCCCTTTGAAAAAAAGGTCAGAGAAGCTTTCAAGTCCACAAAAGGCAGCAGCTTTATTTTGTACTTTGTAAGAAATACAGCAGTGCCCTCTTTGACAGCAGTGTTGCAGTCTCCCCACTAGTGCCTGTTAATACTTAGTTTGCATTGACTGTAAGAAATACACTGGCTCTTTTCACACCACATCCATCACAGCCACACACACATATTCACATGAAGCCAGACACTATATTTTATAATTGTACAATACCCAGCATAATATATGACTACAAACTTACCTCCTTACCCAAGAGAAATAAAAGAAGGTATTATGAGGCGCAATTACAAGCCAAAATTAACAGTCCCACTTCTGCTCTTGATTTCCCCCTTGCAGCTTCTCCCACGTCTTTGTCTCTCTTCTGATTTGAAGAATTCCACTTTGGCACTAAATGTGATCTGGTTTTGGTGTTAGCTCAGTTTTAATCTAAAACAACTATCCCTCTCCTGAACAATGCTGGGCAATGGTTAGGGGGACCATGTGGACTGAGAACCATTCCGATAGTTTAGCCATATGGATCTGACCTCTGTCAAGTTCCTTGTCCTCAGGGCTAGAAAATAGTGCCTGACTGTGCTTAGTTAGTGCTATTGATGTAGCCAAAGTCTCCAAGAATAAGAGGAGGTGGCTTGAGCAAGCCTCCGGATTTGGAAAGAGGGGGTCACAGTAGAACTTTCCTGTATTTCTCCCTAGTAATTTTAAGTTCCCTGAATGAGAAAGTGAACATTGCTTGGAAAACACATTGCTAATTAGTACTTTAAAATTATCCGGTGTTTGACTGAAATCAGGAAACCAACTGTCAATTAATAACTCTGCTTTGAAGCAAAGGCTCTAAGAAAGGTTCGATTACAATAAATGCCTGAAATACAGTTAGGCTGCTAGTGATTGAAAGCTATTCAATGGCTTCTTATTCACCTGGAGTGTAGGCTAAAAATGTAACAGTCATGTCTTTATGAGTAGCAGTGGAATTGTTGGATCTGGTAACTGCAGCTATCAGGCAAACAGAAGAAATAGAAAGCACATGCTTTGCACTGTGGGGGATGTCCCATGTACTACACTGGGCTTTGCTGCAGCTCTTTCAGGAAACAGGCCACCAGGGATGCAGCTTTGTCATGGGACATTCACTGTGTCACTTGAAAGAAAGCAAAAGCACTTGGGAATCAGATGCCTGCTTTGTTTTCATTTGCAACACTGCAGCTCTGCCAGTGACTGGCAGCATGCAAACCTCTTAAGAAGCAATGTCCCATTAGGATTCCTCTTTAGAAGAGGCTAGTGAGATCATTAACCAGGCAAAGGAGTAGGAAGATGCTGTAAGAAGCAGATACCTGACAGAGATGGAGAAGTCACCATGAGAGTTCTGACTAGCTCGGACGATAAAGGAACCAATTCCTTTGCTCATAAGGTTGTTCTCTGCTTCATGGCGGGATATTCTCTCATCAAACCAGCTGTCAAGTGGAAAAAAAATAAGGAGACTTGAATAAGGAGTTTAACTAAGATAGGGAATAGAAACGTTGAGGCAAGAGAGAATATGAATAAGCAGAGTGGAGGAAGGAAAGGTGGGACAGATCAGAGGATCCTATATAACTATTCCCACTGGCCACATACATAATAAGGTACAGTGTTATGATGGGTGCAGACCATTTTCTCTGAGCAGTAAAACCACATAGGTGCAAAGAGACCAGTGTAAACTTTGGCTTGTTAAGAAGCAAGACTCAGCTAGATATCTAATTACAGGCTTAATACAATGTTAAAGTAATTGCAGATTACAGAAATGTATGGATATACACACACAAACATCATTCTCAAACCACAATAACTTTTGGTAAAGTGATTGAAAATTGCTGGACTGTGATGGATATATTGCATGGAACAAACATAAATTTTTAATAGAAGCAAAGCATGAAAGTTTCAGTACTAACAAATTGACTCTTGCAAGAGTTATAATACCATAAAAATCGCAAAGCACAGAATATATAAGCACACTTATGTAAATTTAGCCAGATAAAACAAACTGCTGGTGCAAGAACTAGGCATATAATGAGAAAAGTCACCATAAATGGTAAAATAATACAGTGGCAATTGCAATTTGTAAGTAGAGGAAAAAAAATCATGTACGTGTTCACAGCTAATAAGCTCTGCGATGCTAGTCTGTATTCCATTAAAATTATGGACTTATAGTTTTGCAAGCTCTGCCACTTCCACTTTTGAGTCTCCTTATTCTTCTCCTTACCATCATTATAGTTTACCTATGTATCATCAGCAATCAGTGGGAAATTAGACCTTAATTAGCTTTGGTAACTGGTATGAATGACTACTTGACAAAATAGAAATGGGAAAAAATGGCCCATTAAAGACAGGGTACAACCTTTTCCCCTGCATCTGGCTCTAGCATCTGGCCTGAACTGCTTTAAACTGCTGACCTGCTACACAGAAAAGCAGCAAAGGGGAAAGGCTTCTCTCCGTCTCTTGCATAGGCAAAATATCAAGAGAAAAATGCATGTGAAAAAAAGAAGTTGCCAGTGTCCCTGTKTGATGCCACAGCCCTCTGAAAGAGCAAACAGTAACAGCTGACCAAGAGATCTCATCATCTTGAGGTCCAGAAGTACAAGCCTATCCAGGAGAGAAAACCAATAACGTCCTTCAGCTGAGCTAGCCAGGCTGGCTTATGTCCAAACAGGTCTGTAAGTGCCACCCCTAAAGCGGACAGTGGCACCTACCTGTGGACTACAAGGATCGCTGCATGCTTCCAGTTTGCCCGCTCAGGACACTAGTGTGGCCCAGCTTAGCAACGAAGTGAGCTTGGTGCATGTTCTGCCTGCTCTCTCCTGAAATGCTGTAGCACTTTTTCAAAAGAGAAGGATTAAAGGGGCTGTAAAACCAAGGAGGATTTCCACCAATGGAAAGAAAAAGGAGCTAAAAATCCCATGCTTGGGGTTATTTATTACATAGGGCTGGACAGCACATTTAACATGCACTTAAACTGATACTGGTCCCTACTGGAAGCAGGGTGCTCTCTACCCAGCAGGAGAAATGGGAGCATGCCTGTCCTCTGACAGGTCTATGTCGGGGTGCACAGCCATGAAGCTGGAAGACGGGTGAGGGGGCTGTGTGTGTGTGGGAGCAGAGTGACATGTCTGGTCTATCACCTCTGTCAATCCATGAGCAACAACAGATGTCCTGATCTCGCGTAGCATTGCACTGACCTCTAGTGTATAGTGAGAAACTCGCAGACGCTTTGTGAGGGGAGGGAATGTGGATGGCAGGGTGGGGAACACAGAGTTAATGTAATTAACATTAAGAGTTGGGGGCGGGGGAAACTACATTTTTATAATTCATTTTCAGAGAGATCTCTCGGTCTTCCTTTTTTTTTTTTTTTTTTTTTTTTTTTTTTTTCTCAGCCGCTGTCTCTGTTGCCAAGACTCCACATTATGACAATTCTCCTTCTGTCCACGAAGAGCTAAATGCAGTTTCTGCCATATCCCAGTGACATCCCTCTCAGCAACAGTAACAAAGGAGTCACTTGAGAGTGATATAGAGCATAGAGCACCATCCTGCTCTGAAAGAACAGAAGATGTTTCATGGTAGAAATAAGGTGTGCTGGCAGAACTGTATATAGTGCTACAGCAGTCTTTGCCAGCCCTTAATTGCCCTCCTCTGTCTTATTCTCCTAGGAACACACACACATGTCCTTGACAGYATTCCATGAAAACATGCAGGGGTGATGCATGCAGTTTTGCTGACACTTACGGGGGAACGTGAAAATCAATGAAGTTCTTAGGAACGTAGCCCTCCTGATTTCTCAGCTCAGCTTTGTACCACTCTTCCTGGGAGCTTAAAATCTGCAATGGAGAGATGGGAGGAATAAGTGCACCGAGAAATGCAAAAGCAACCAAGATACTGAGAGAAAAGTAGTATCTCTTGTGAACAGAAGAAAACTCCACATGATCTCTCCCACTCACCCACCTTGCAGCAGTGTAAGTGGCTGATGACCACTTCAGGGCAAACAAAGCTATGAGGAAAGCTGGGTGGAATTAGAGAGACTGCGTGTTAGCTTTATCTTCTCTTCTGAATGCTTGTGCAGGTGGCTGGGAACGCTGTCTGCATGTCTCTAATGTCTGTGAGATGGAAGAATTCAGCTCCGGAAGACTTAACAGAGGTTTAAGGAGCTCTCTGTGCTGCTTTTAATGGTTAACATTGCAGGATATCCATTTCAAAGGGGAGGTAAATGAATCTCTGAAAACTCCTCTGGCGTTTATGTGTATGAAGGGAATATACAGCTATACCTGCATGTGTGTGTCAGAATTCCACACAGGTTATCCTATGTCGCTTCCCAAGAGTGTATTCAGCAGGTTAAATCTGCAGCTGTCCTGATTTTTGTCAAAGAAGGCAAAAGCGGGAAGCAAAGAGTGTTTGAAAGCCACTGTTACACTTGCAAGATTGTAGGATAGCAGAGGTCAGTCCACAGAGCACACTGGAGCAGCTTCAAGGAGTGTTTCTATTAACGCTGACTGGAAAAGTTCTCAGGGACTGCAGTGCAGGCCACAGAGTGCCCAGATTCTCTGCTCGCTGGCTGATGGCCTGATACGTCCCTAAGCCAGAGYGAGAGGACAGGAATGCAGCCACATTGTTATTTTACTGCATATGTTGCAGTCCTTGGTGTTTGGTTTGACATTTCAGGTCCTGGGASAGAATTGCTTTTTCTAAAATAGAWCATGTTTCCGTTCATTCTGGTTTTGGAAAGGATCTTGAAAACACTAATCCTGACAGTTTTAAAGGGAAAAAGCAAGTGGAAAGGGCTTAATTTAAAAACTATTGTTAACAACAATAATACTTGTCTTATAAGCCAATCTCATGATTTGGGAGCTTAACACATGAATTCTAACCACTTGGTGTTGGTGATAGGATGTTCCTGTCTCTGGGGCTGATTCTCCATTGCCTTGCCTGCCACGTAGGCCTTTTTTTTGGTATGTAGACAGAGAAGAGTTGGGCAGAGGAAGGCTGTGGAGTTCCCAGTTCTCTTCTCCCCATCCCTGGATGCTGGATTGGGGCTCCCTTTTGCTCCTCTGGCTAACCAAAGGGGAGGACAGTCAGTGTGCTAGAGCTCCAGCCCTGCTGCACTTGCTGGTTCGTGGCACAGAGCGGGCAGCTTTCTGGGTATGTCACTCTCTCAGAGAAGGATGTGGGCGGGGAGAGAGGGTGGATTTCCTCCTGTCACTGCTGGCTGAGGGCCTCATGTTTCCTGTTTGCTAATCTCCACATCAATACTGCTCATCTTATCTCTTTCATAAATCAGAAAGACARCCAGCAGGCTGCGCAGGCAGCAGAAGGGGGCTCATAACAGGGTGTGCACACATGTGTGTATATCCCAGAAGAAGAGATGTTACTCAGGCTAATATATGTGTCTATGGCTTGGGCTGCTACAGTGTTACTTTGTTCACCTGAAGAATGCTAAAGCAAGAAACAGTCCAGCTTTTCCAGCAGTGAAGTCTCAGTGACAACTGAGAGTAATAATAATAACAATAATAGTAATATATGGCTGTTATTTTACACTTTTCAACAATAGTTTCCAAAGCACTTGGAAATAGATCTCTAACTTATAATACTAGAAGTTATGGGAAGATAAAGTGAGAAACAGAAGGAAAACTGACCTGGCCAATGCCATCAGCCCTGCAAGGGACTGAATGAAACTAGTGTCTTCTAAGTAAGCGGACATCAGATAAAGATCTGGGGACAGTGGGGACTTGGGGACTACTCTTGACTTAAGAAAGAACAGTAAATGAGGTATGGAGTGAAGTGCTCATCCATCCTAAGGAGAGGAACTGATTTCTCTGGAGCACTTCTAGCTCGCTGGACAGAACTTCTTTTTGTTCTTAACAAACTCTTGACGCCATAATAAATTCTCAGCTTTGCCTGAGGGAAGAGGCAAGGCTGAGAGCCAGCATTAACTGGAGCGACTGGGACTGGACAGGGAGAAACAAAAGGCTCCTGACACTGCGTATGTTTAGATCTTACTGTTGTTCACCATCCCCTTGGCCAGGGAAGGAGTTGCAGGCCCTAGAAAGGAGCTCCACTCAGTGCTTTCTGACCGAAAGAGAACAGCTCTCCTGTGGGCTGAGAAGTGGCTACYGTAGGGTGAAGCAGCACGTGTGAGACTTCACCTGTGAGAGTTCAGTGGGGTTAACAAGAACCGCTCAATAATAACACATGCAAAACAGCTTTAAGGAGGCTATCACATGCTCTATATTGTTTGATCAGCTGCACTTCTTCTGCCAGCCTCTACCATTTCTCCACTGCTGAATTCTTGCTGAAGTGGCACAGAGGATTATTAGCCCAGGTTCTCTTAATCTCTTCCATCACGGGTGTAACAGAAATGGTCTTACGGACATTTCCTCTTACCTTTGCAATTGCCTAAAACCCCTGTGGCAACCATAGGGTTCAGTGTAATTACACACACTGAAAAAAGTTAGATATAAGTTCTGTAAGGTATGATAACCATCTAACAATTTAAGAGATAGCAGTAAAGGAGATAGATAACAATCACTACAGCCTACAGTCATCCTACCTATCTTCAGATATAGTCACTCTAGACTACCTATATAGTCAATGAAAAAAGACAGGCACTTCAAAATCTGTCTGCCTGAGAACTAAATCTCTCCCCCAGCAAAGATGCTTATTCCTCCCTGCTGATTCCCAGAGGATTGTAGGGCAACTGTGTTCGCAGTCTAAGGGTTTAAATTAAAGTGGAGTGGACCTAGACTTGAGTGACCTGGGAGGTGTTACTTGATCAATAGCAGACTTTCTGGGAGATTTCTGTCTCATGTTTGTAACCCAGTTTACAGACATCTCAGTCAATTTGATTTATCAGTGCAAATGGCAGCACAGCAAGATCTGACTGAGCTCTCAAAGCTAATAACTGTCCTCTAGCCAAACCCGGGGCTGTGCTCAGGCCACACTTACCTTCAACATATCCCCAGCCTGGAAGCTCAGCTCATCCTCTCCCGAAGCACAGAAATCAAACTTGGCAATGGCTTCCATACTGTGTCTTTGTTGCAGAGCAAAGCTGGAAAAAAAGTGTAAGCTGTAAGTTTGTAAGCTGCTTGGACTACTAAGTCTAGGTTTTAGCAAACTTACAGGCAATGCTGTGATTTGTACTAGGGTGAGGGTGCACCAACCATTACTAGGCATTAGATGCTAGACACTGAAAAAGACATTAGCAGCTAGAATATATAGAATGGCCAAAAAGCTTAACTTGCTCAGGTTGGTAATTCAACCCATGAGCACCCATTCATGTGCTCATTCCAAAAGCTCTCCTTCTCCCTGTCAATCTCCTGGAAAGGTTTGCCCATTTCATCCCAATCAGCTGATAGCAGGGAAAACCTTCTAAGCGAACCAGGCCAATGAAAGCAGTGACTGCATGCATYTGCCCTCTTCAATGACTTACTCTTCATCCCAGTAGAAAGGCAGGCTGTGGACAAAAGGAAGAGCCTGCAATATATATAGTTTTTCTTGGACAGAAGCCACAGTACTGAAGGTTGAAAGAGACTTTTCTGTGTGATGGCTTAGCATGGGTAACCACAACTTTCAGCTACGCAAAGCTGTTCTGCAGAAAGGCTGTATTCTGTGCTTCAGAGCAGGCAGAGTGTGAAACTGYAGCCCTGACAAGTTTAAGGCATGCACATACCATACCTCAGTGTTCATAGCTCAGGAGCTTGAAATACAAACCAGACAGCCCTGCAAAGCCAAGSCTGCTTTTCATCAACAGAGCAGATGTGGCAGGGGAAGTGGCAACATGAGCTTCGCTTCTTCACCACTTCCTGCTCACATAAGTCGGATGTACCCCCAGCAGGACCACTTCCAYGATCAAGAGAGTTATTCATTTCCTATGGCTGCTTCATGGTCCCTGCAGCCCCACGGCTGAGGCTGCCAGGGGCAGACAAGGAATGGCTGCGTAGTGCCACCCTAAGCAAGTGCCCTGCTAGGGGATCTTTTTGCAGTCCAGTTTCCGAAGATCACCGGACAGCTCCCACACAGAAGCAATGTTCATAGTTACTAATCTAGGTTCACTTGGAAGCAATGATCTTGAAGCCAAAAGCTCCATTACTTAACTTCAACTCTCACAAAGCCCTCCTTTATGCCTAAGGAAGAACTTGCAGCTCACTCAATCCAAATGCTCTTAAGCAGAAAGCCCTAGAAACAAACCATACTGACAACAACTCTAGCTCAGATGGTATTTCCTATTTTTTCTGTTAAAATTGAGACAGGACCTCATGTGACACAGAGCATGCTCCAGAACTAGGCTGCTTTAGAATTAATGGGCTAYTGTAACCTCAGCAATAAGCTTCTCTCTGAAGGCATCCCAGGCTTTTAGCTGACTACAAATCAAGGATCCAGAGCCCTGTTTTGATGGTACAACTGTGTAATCTTGACTCAGACTGTGGAGAAAGAGTTAGGAGAAAATCTATAGAGATAAGAAGGGCAAAAAATACATACAGCGGTAAAATTGTTGAGATGAGATCATCAATAGCTCAAGGATTCCCGGGGGCAAACACCAACATGGAAAGATATAAATCTCRGGGGAAAAAGCCAAAAGGATTATACAAGAGAGTCAGTCTAGCTGGGGACTAGKCAAGGATCATTAGGGTCACTGAGCTGAATCCTCAGTGCCATCAGTGCTGACAGAGCTGGTGGCAGATGGCAACTCAGCACCACTGAGGATTTATCGCAGGGAGCTGTGGGGTTTGCCTCTTCCCTTCCCAACTGAGGTTTGCCAAAGATCCTTTGGGTGCCTTCACAGGGGTAGTGAGCATGCTAATGCATGCCTAGGCATAGCCTAATACTTCATTATATCCTAGCTAGCTTCTGTGTATGTTAGCCAATAAATAATCGTTTTATACTGTTAGGTTGTGTATCTCCTGCTTGCAGACTCCCTTTTCACCTAGCTGAAGATGCCCAGACACAGCAACCTGTAAGAGGGACCATAACGGCACCTGCGATTAGTTGTTACATCTCAGCCATAGCTATAAAAGGATCTTCACACGTTTCCTCTTGAATTCTGTTAGTACTCTTTTTTTTGGTGTTTATTATAGGTGAATTTGTATTCCTGTGGCAGCTGCGACTGACTGCTGTGACTACGCAGTGCCACGGCAAACTGCTTAGTGGTCCACAGGCACCTCTGTCCATCCATCCAGCAGGAACCTGTCCCACAGCAACTGCGGTTGTTTGAGCGTACGGGCCTCCCAGGAGATTTGGGGTACACACAGTTCAGTCATGATGTGCTCCACGCCTGCTGTGCCTGCCCACTGTTTTTGTAATGTAACTGCCTTACATTTTTGTCAGCCCTGTGTTTTTAACTGTGCTTTACTGTCATTCTTCAGCTTCGCAGCTCCTCCAGACCTCAGTCCACTTACAGATGCTCTTTTAAGTCTTACTCTGGACGCCCTGGGCATCCAGAGGCTCACGCAGACCTCTGCTTTTAACTTAAGTTTGCTCTGTGACTGTCGCATCTTTATTCCAGGCCATTTGCTTAACTCCATAGGTGCAACTCAGCCTGGATCTGACTGCTCTAGCAGGGACGTTGTTGGAGCTCCAGTGTGTAACCTCCCACTGTCAATGATGGGATGCTGGCAGGCGCACTAATAGAGCGTGAAGGTATTAAACAGAAGCAGATTTAACCATTGAGGGAGCTAGGCAAACAATGATGCTGTTTTCATGAAGAGAACTGAAGAAAATGACCAAAAAGAGAATTACTTTAATAAATGAGGCTTTTCAGTGCTTTATCTTGCAGCGCTGGACTGCTGCAGAGGGATCAGAGCCAACAGTACAAATGAATGTTGGAATTCCTAAGTGCAGAGCATTAATCTCAGAAAAAAAATAAAGTTGTTAAAAGCAATAAACTCTGTTTAAATATAGATCCTTTCTTTGATTTTTTCCTCTTACTAACAGAGACACAAGGGGGTTTCTCTCTGCAGGGAGCAGGTGGAGAGAGCRCCTCGCATTTTTCAAAATCCCAGGCTTAAGAGATGCTACTGGAGAGAAAAAAACCCTCGAAAGGAGAAGAGTTTGTGAAACGGTTAAAATCTCCTCTCTTACCTCTTTTCAATGTCAGGAATCCCAACCTCGGGCAGAGACCATGAGACAGATACCTCTTCAAACAATCTAACACATGGATTAAATGTGCTTTTCATCGCCAGAGGCTGGATTTAGAAGTGACTCAAATACCATACACAGTGTTGGCTGTGTTGATAAATCAGCAATGCAGTAATGCTGTGGCCTTAAGCTCTTCCCCCCACCAACTACTAAAGCAACACTAGCCAATAATCCCGTCTTTGAACTCCAGCCTACCACTTTTCATCACCTGAACTTCAAACCATTTCTGGTTTTCTGATCCTGTTCCTGCCTCCATCTGTAACTCGAGAATCCGYGCTCTGCAAGGGGCAGTGCCGGCCTCGCATGAAAACTCTCCCGCCTGGGGCCCCTTCTTTTCCCGGCTGCGTGTGTGTCTCCGAGCACCACCTCCATGACACAGCGCGAGGAAAATCTTTTGGCTATTGTCATAACTTCCGTTYGTTAAGCACCTTTTATCCCACAGGCCAGCACTGCAGCTTGCAGACAGAGAGTCAGGCTCGGCTTTTAACTGCGTAGGGCAACTCCTTGAAGCTCCTGAGTAACCGAGGACAATTTCAGACTGTACGCAGKGTTGGTGTGAAAATCTCCTCCGTACAGAGCACAGCACATTTATTAACATTTACGTTATGCTATGCAATGTTTAAGGAGGTTTCTGAGTGTGTGCTGACCTGTACCAATATTTTGGGTCTCTCTCTGTATGGGGGTAAATTTTCTCTATGGTTCCTGCTGTAAGGAGGTGCGTGTACGAGGTATGTGAGCATCACCATTCTGTGGCATGAATGTAGCAGCAGATTCGCAAAGAGGGACGTGAAACACGGCTTGGCTTTCAAGCTGTAGGGAGGTATCTGAGTCTGGCTGAATGCCRTTCCCTGAGCAGGAACAACGGCATCCCTCTGTTGATGAAAAGAGCCAAGGCCTAAATCATGTCAACGTGCTCTGACAGCAGCATCCAACGTGATCTGACAGCAGGATCCCAGAGAGTTTAACATTATTCCTCACATCAAACTGGGTCAGAATTCGGCTATGCCAATGCCTGGGAGGTCACCACCCACAAAGAGTTTATCACACAGGGACTGCCCTGACTCAGCCCTGCTCAGTCTCACGTATCAAGATCACAGAAGGGGGGCACGCTTGCAGCAACGTGGCTGCTTAATGGAGCCACGCAAGCCAGAGTCTGATTTTCAGGCCTGCAGCACGCACATCTCCAGCCGGCAGCCTCCCCCCGTGAGGCTTCGCTCGGCGCGAGCTGTCGCACCTTTGCCTGCCGCTGCAGCAACAACTTGCACAACCGATGGGCAAGCAGGGACACAGTTCAGCCCTGAACATCTGTAGAGAAACTCCAGGCAATATTTCAGCAAGAAAAACGCAGAGGAGACCTGGTTATCTAGAAGAGCTGTGATAGATAAAAGCATTGTTTTCACCAGCTAAGCTACATACAAGCGGCATGGGAATATTTTGTTTCAAAAACACAAMCCCCTTCTGACTAGGTTAACAGTGGCGCTCCGCTGACTGTCAGTGATAAGAGGGTAAAATTTATAAGGGAGAACAAGCCACTGAAACACTCAGCACTGCCACATTTAAGTCTCAGCTCTCCTGCCATCCAGAGGAATAYGTAACACTGAGCTGAGCCCTGTACATTACCTGGACACAACAAGCCTCCTAGGAACGAGGTTCGCAGAACAAATAGATTTTAAGGACTCCCTGACTCACAGTAGTTGGTAAGAAATGTGCCAGACTAGGATGAGGATTAGTCTCCCTGGGAAATTTAGGCCTGGGCAATTTTCCTGTGTTGCTTCCAGTCATTGCAGGGTAGCTGCAATGGTAGCTGCAATGCAGGGTAGCTGGACAGCACCACGGGAAGCTTGTGCAAGAGCAGCCCTGAGAACTGCAATACCATGCAACGTGGTGAGACTGTAAAACCACGCATCTTGGCTGCCCTGGGAAGGCTGCTGTGGAGTACTCCTGTGGGAAGAAGCATCTACGTTTTTGCCACTTGCTCCCTGCTTCTAGCCAGTCACATTAGGAGGAGGCACAGGGATTTGTCCCATGAAAATTTTGTCCCGCTGTGGAAGCGACAGAACCAGATGGCATTGGGATCCCATGCTCTACCYTTCCCTGTGGTACTTCTTTGCCTCCCCCTCCAAATCTCCCCCTTCCTTCCAAGTACCTGTTTCCCCGCAGCTTCCCCCCACTCCCAACTTCGATCCCTGTTCACCCCATACCTCGCAGCAACTCTTCTCTGCTCCGGCGCTTTGCTAGAAACCAGAGGTGCGCTACGAGCGCGGGGAAGGAGCGAAGGGGAGAGCTCAGCCCATTTCAGGCTCCTCCCTGTCGTGATGGGGTGTCACATTGGTAGCGGGGCCAAATTTGCAGGGGACGACGGTCAGGAGAGGACATGGAGGACMGAGGTGGAGGCACAGAAGGGTTTGTTGTTGGACAGGGTGAGACATGGACCATTGTTGGTCTCTAATGCTGGAAACATTTGGCGTTGTATTTATAGTCATGGTGATGTCCGTACCCAGTCTGGGTTTAACAGCCAAATATAGGAGCCTAGTGTCCCTCAAAACGTGGAAGTTCTACCCAAATAAGGAAAACAGAAAAGAACTCAGGTCTAGTACGTTAAATGAGAATAAATAAGTAAGTCGGTTGAAAAGCATATCTTGAGGAACAAGTAGCTGAAGACATAAAAACAAGTAATAAAATCACTTTCAAAGCCATGAGAAGCAGGAAGCCTGCCAGAGTGTCTGTAGGGCTGACAGATGACTGAGATGTRAAAAGAGTGCTCAGCGAAGATAAGGATATGGCAGAAAAGCTAAATGAATTCTCTGCATCTGTGTTCCCTCCAAAGGGATGTAAGGAGGTCTCCACACTGGGACTTTCCTTTACAGGGAAAGGACAGGGAAACTCCCTCAAGAAGCAGAACTGGCAGAGAGGTTTTAGGACAAATCRGTAAATGAACAAGAATAAATCCAAGGTTTAGATATTTTAGAAATCTTGATTGAAAATAACTTGAATATGAAATAATAAAGGCTGTGTGATTAAAATGTGGCATTCAAGCTAGCCTAACATGGACTCAGTAGTAGAAAGAAGGGCTTTGGGGGAGGCTCTAAGGTCCAAGAAGCCTAACTTCTGTATGCCAGAAATTCATAGAAACTCTAATGAAGCAAAGAATTACTGGGAATGAGAGAGATGACACAGCTAGTGCCTCTCGCACAGCTTTTGTAGAGGCAAGTCATACTGCACAAATCTGGCAAAGTTCTTTGAAGAAGCTGATGAGCATGTGGATGAGGGTGATCGTTTGATAGAATGTACTCACATTCCTAAATTGCTTTTGATGAGCCCGCTCACCAAAGACTCTTAAGAAACCTCCTAAGCTATCAAAGAATAAGAGRAAAGGTCCTATAGAGGATTAACAACTGATTAAACGTTAGGAAACAACTTGAAGGAACAGTTCAACATATTCATAAATCATCYGGAAAAAAATGAAGTGACACAGCTTACTGTCAAGAAAAAAAAATAATTAGGTTAGTACAAATTAAATCCAATCATGACTCCTTGCAGATGGTTTTCAGAACACAGCTAAAATGGAAGATGAATCTCAGTGCTGATGATTGCAMAGTAATAAACAACTGTAACTACATAAACACAGGGATGGATTCAAAAATAACAAAGACTACTGAGGAAAGATACCTTTGGGTTGCTGTGATAACTCTATCAGCGTGCCAGCTCAGTGGAAGTCAAAAAGGCCAACAGGCTAGAAATGTCAGGAAAGCAAGAGAGAAGGAAACAGGAAGCAACATCATSTCACCTTCCAAATCCACGTGGCACCTGTTTGGATATTTGTAACATAAATAGGGCAGCTAGGACTTATCTCTCCGTCTGAAAATGTGGAGACAACACTACTAGGAATAGCACTGAGAAGGTAGTTAAGGATGATCCAGGGAATGGAAAGGTTCTGAACAAGGAAGGGCCAAACTAAATAGACTAGGATGCTGGGGGGAAAATATGGCAGAGGGGGTAAGTGTAAGAGCAAAGTTGGAAAAAAATGAGAATCACAGAGAAGGCAACCAAAAATTGTTTTGTTTCTTCTTCTAACTCATGTACTAGGACCTCATTCTCAAGCGGGCTAGGACCTGGCAGGCCCCAGCACAGGAAGCTTCGCTGAGTACGTGCCCTGTGTGCACCCTSCTTTGCAGAACCACAGTTGCTGGGCCCAGCCGAGCCAGCAGCGCGGAATTTACACCTGAACTTAAACCTGAACCGTTTCATCCTTTCTTATGAGCCCCGATACTTCCCAAAACAACCTCTGGCATGGTGCTGGTCTAAGATAAACWGTCCAGAAGCAGGCAGTGGCCGTCCCCATATGCACCGACCAGTCCCTCCCTCTGAGGGGGAAATACATCTCCCTGTAATAGCTGTTAATGAAAACAGAGATAGGCAGCCCATTAGGAAGCACTCCATCCAGTAAGAGGCAGAAGCAATGAGATTTCCCTCTGCAGAGGAAAACCCCTACCGTATTTGACTGAAAAAAATACCAAGGTGCAGCAAGCATGGGCCATAAGATCTCCTCACATTGAGATGAGTCTCAAGTTGCTACGTTTGTGCACATCAGGAATATTAACGTCTGTTCAGGCAGCTGGGACACAAACCCTTATTGCCTTCTTGGTTTTAAGCTAGGTTCATTTTCATGTTCTGTGCATGACCTGACAGATTATGTTACATTACACATCATAACAACCCATTTCCTCTGTTTTTACCATGGTGTGCTCTAATGGCCCCCSTCAGCAACAGACCTGCTGTGATGTGTCACTCGTGCTTGCTGCCTGGCAATGCCATAAAATGCTGTCTCGCTTTCTGTTAGGCGGCCCAACTATATATCATTATTTCTAATGCCCAGCCATAAAAGAATCCTCTTTCTTTATCATAAGGAAAAAAAYTGATAGGAGCAGGCCCCCAACAATGGCAGAGAGAAGAAATTACTCTCTTTTCTTTCCTCTGCATTACTATCCACTTCTCCCCTCTCACAGCAAGGTTAGCGTGTAAACCTGTTCACCAAACAGGATGCACACATCATGGCTATGTCAAAAAAAAATGAAAAAATGAATAATTAAGCATAATTCACGGCGATAGCCCTTGTAGAATGGATATTAGACTCCATGGTTCAATATTACATAAATAKGGGTTCATAAAATCCAACCTAGGCAGACACAGCTACTTGCTGCAGGCTTGCACCTTCTTCAGGGGTTTGTGCTATGGGATAGCTGTACTGTGGGTATGATACAGACTGAGAAATTCTAAGTTTAGAAAGCTTGATTCAGGTGAAMTTGTACCTGGTCTGATGCTTAGGTGAATGATCCACCAGAATGTATCTCCCAAACTCGCCAGAAAACTGCCTAAGAACAAACCATCTCCCCAAGTTCTTGTCATTTCTTGCTGGACGGAAGAAGTCAAAAGAAGAAACTTTTCCAAGGCACTTTATTTGCTTTACTTTCTATCTGGGAAGCACAGGAGTAACCAGATAGAAAAGGGAAAAGAAAACGAGAATAAAATTGTCTTCAATAAAACATATAAATCAAATATGCTGCCTACTCCAAATGGTCTGAGTTGAAAATACATGAAAGATTAAGTGGCTAAGGTTTTGTTCATTCTCAGAGTAAACTACTTCCCCACATTCTTAATTAGTTTGCCCCCTTGAAAGCAACATTGCCAACACCAGAGACAGAACTGGAAGTTTGGAAACAAGGGAGATTTCAATAGCTATGTTTTGTTGTAAGTAATAACTCAGCAGCTGTGGATTCGGGAGTATCATGGCAGTAAATCCACATAAAGCTGAATGTTATGAATGGAAGCTGTCTAGTCTTTCCCGATCTCCCATCTATTCCTGTCCCACGCTCAGATGTGCTCCACACACAGCAATTCATCGTCTCTCACCACTTGGCCTGCTGCAAGCAGCTGCTCGGCCTGTCCGCAGTGACAGGTCATTAGTGGGCAGTTATTTTTCCAGGACTGAGTGCACAGGATTGGCAGGGCTATAAAAGCTTCTCTGCAGAGTTCCCCGGACGGGTCTGCGCCGAGCTCCGTCCCAATTTACTATATTTCTTGCCAGCAAAAAATGTCTTGAAAGCACTGCCCCTAGCTGCTCACCTGCAGCAGTGCTGTTTGCTCCTGTCCTAAGACTTTCAAAGAGCTCAGTCAGCTCTGCACTGCTCGCACACATAATCACCTCTTGCTGCGCTAGTTCCAGCCTTGTCACCATTACCCTCATAAACCACATTTTTAGTAGCCATAACTAAAGCCTACTGTGCTTGCACATTTGGTAGGTCTATTTCAATTCAAGGTGTGAAGCCGTTTCTCTTACGAGAATAAGCTTTAACTGKAAAAGCAGTGCTGTAATGCCACGGTTGCGCTTGTAGTAGGTGAATGCACAACTTTAATGACCTGATGCTGTTAAAGCAGTACCACATTCTGCAAGGAGATGCGACTTTAATCCTGAACTGCTATTTGCTATTCGATTCATGCAGCTGTTGCCCATCATTTTGCTAATTCATCTCCAAAGATACCCCCTGCCATYCTGGCTGATGAGCACCTCTGTACTTCTAAGAGATTTTTCTTTGGGAATGGATTGCTATGATCCTCTGGTTTCATCTTCTGAAGAAGTACTGGCAAACTTGACAAGATTAAATAATTTTTTCAAACCCCTCCAAACCTGCTAACTTTCTCTTCTACATTTTCCACCCTATGACTCCTGATTACTGAATTATTAGTGTCTCATGAGCAGATTTACGTATCTAACCAGTTCGGTTCTCCACCTCCTGCACTTGTGGTGTGATTACATCCAGTCATTCTCATGACACCCCAGATGATCATCTTGACAGTAATTGTAAGATCACAAGACCTCAGAATTGACTAGATTAGCAGAGCAGCAAGCAGCAGATTACAATGCAGAAAGGAAMGTTTTGATCTCTTTTGCTTTACTCCCAAGCAATTCTCCTGTATATCCATAGATTTCTTTAACTGTTTCAAYGATGCCTGGGAATTCAGACACAAGCCACCAGCCTTAAAGCTTCCGTGCTTCCACCTGCCTTGTGGACACRTAGTCAGATCATGCCTGCTGGGCTTCGTAGCCTTCTAGGTTTTCAGCTTGAAGGCCATGGATTGTTTCTTAAGGATCTGCACATGAGAACCGAGAAGGTCCATCTGGCCTTCAGGGAGGCCTCTGCACATCACAGAGCAGTCTGTGCCTCTRCTAGGAAAGCTGGAAGGATCTGCAAGCCCAGAGCAGATTAGAGAGCACAGGAAAAGGTGAACACAATATGCTTCTCATAATAGTACTTTCTCCAAGCCTGTCCTAATGTTTATCTCAACTTAGAGATGAAGATGGCCGGTTATTCAGGGCAAGAGCACATGGATCCTGCAGCCTGTTCTCCTCTCAGAATCCTGCCCTGACAGGACCATTCTCTACACTGTCCTCACCACTCAGGCGGGTCTAACAAAACCTCTTTTTTCTTTCCTTACTGCTGCCTCAAGAGCCAGTACCATCTCTCTCAGCCCCATCAATTAGTTGGTGTCCACCATCTATGTACTTCACCAAGTTAACACTGGCAATAAATACTGCACTTGCAGTTTTATAATCCATCAGATAAATTCTTCTTTACGGTGTTCAAATCCTTGACAATGATAGAAAAAGGAGCTTCTCCCCAGCCTCTACAGGTCCCTTATTATCATCCTCCTTTCCAAACAGCAACAACTAGCAAAGTCACTTGACTATCAAGCCAAAATCAAGATGTTCAGCACACGCTGCCGATTTTCTTCTTCCCTATGTGCAAATGGTTGAGGGGGGAAAGCAGCAAGAGAAAGAAAGGGAGCGAGTGAGACCCCTTTTCAGTGATTTGAATCCAGTGCAGGAGCATTCAGCAAAACATTCCTTTTCAGCGTTTAATTTCTCCCTTTGATGAGCACCTAGTGACTAAGTGGGCTTTGTTAGGCTTCCATTTGAAGCTAGAGGAAAGTAATCTYGCTCTTTATTTCTTCCCCCTCTCTGTGTCACACACCTTTAATCATGACGGATAGATCTAAATACGCTTGATTACGGCAGGCAGACAATGCGCCCCCCAATCTGAACTGATCAGGGCTCTGGAGCTGCCGAAGTGACCCTGCTGTCTCTCTATCAGACGGAGCCACGAGGGGTCCGTAATGCGGCTCCATTAACTGCTTCCCACTGAACGAATTTTCCCTGACTGCTCCTGAAGAGCAGACACTTGAGGAATGCCGCCTGCTGGGAAGCTGCATCCAACGGCCTCTTTGGGCACAACTGTCGAGCAGCTCCTTCTCAAGCCCTCCAGATAAATACCTGAAGTATGAAAAATGTAGCCACTTCCGTCGRTGCTATGGTTTGGTTTTCTTTCTGTATCTATCTCTTCATACCTTATCTAGCTTAACTGCCTCTCGATTTCCCTCATCTTTCTTTGGTGAGCTTCAGTACTGGCTGATAGGTGTCTTACTGCAAGTGTGCGATTATCAGAATAGCAATCGTGTTCCTGCTGTGGGTGTACACGCACAGGATTTGCTTTCAGGTGGAGYTTGCACTTTGTGGAGTCACAGAAGTTAAGGCCAAAACGGGCCACTATATTGACAGTCRTAATGTGTGAACTTAGCATGTTTGCCCTTCTTTTGGAGGTGTTTCAGAGGATAAATGGATAGGGATCAGAACAAGTACATGAATGCAAACATCTCAGTTTGCCCTTGCACRTGCCTATGTATGTGCATGTACATCTGTTTTCATGCAGGTGTAGGACTCTGCCAGCTTTATCCTCTGATGTGATCTACTCTTGGTGCAAGACTGTAATCGTGAAGGATAAAGGATGCATCGAACCGTATTTGCCGTGAAATCCTGAGATTTTTTGTCCTAAAACTCATCTTTCGTGTAATTACAAGTAACTTGAAAGCTACTCTACACCACACCAGCTGTGAATAGCTCCAGGGGACCGTTCTGCTAGCAGCAACAAGTTGGATGGAGCAGTACAAGAGGCAGGGATGAGGAGTGATGCTCTTTCAGCTGTATTTCCCATCAGAAAGGACTTACCAGATATTCAGATGTGCTTTCCTTGTATGTGGGTGCCTATATATGGGCCAGATTCTAAAGAATACTCAAGATTTACAAGCTCCTGCTTGGAAAGTTACAAGAGACTTACAAAAAAAATACAGTATCCATCCTGCAAACAGGAACTCTTGCACCATAAGAGCTGAGCTTTTCTGGCGTTTGTGCATGTCTGCATATGAATATATTGGATATGTATGCGAATAGTGAACTCCCTTTTGTCTACACATGATCATGCACTTCACAATGTGAAGGCAGCACGGACAAAATTCTGTCATTATTGATGCTAAAGTAGGGAGGAACAAGTTCACCCTAAGTCCGGTGCATTTCCACAACAGCGAAGGAAAACTCCTCTCTCCATGTACAAATGATGATGGATGCAAAAGCAAGCTATTTAATTGTTTAATTTGGGGTAGAGGTAGAGATTTCATTACATAATGGCATTAATCCAGTCCGCTATAAATAGTTTATACTCCTATGCTGGATTCTACAAGATAGCAATATAGTTGAGTGGCACATGTGAACAAAATTGTATGAAGAAATCTGCTTGCATATGCTGCCAGGCCCATAATACTGTATTTCAGATCAGCTACTGCATGTTTCTGTGATCATGCCAGCTGAAGGAATTTGGAGTAAAATGGGAAAAAAGAAGGAGAAGCTGCAAACTCTGCAACTCTACTACTGAAATTTTGTGTGTCAACAGATACAATTTTGCACAAAGTAGAAGTAATGTTAATTCAGTGAGAAAACCTAATCCTTCTATGCCCTTTTAACTGTAGATCTACTTTTTGAACAAAACTGCAGCTGCCTGAACAATTTGTGTTTTTTACCGAAAAGTTTTTGCCCGAGCTCGTTTTCCTTAAATATTTTTCCTTTCCTCTTGTGCTTTTACAGCAGGATTAAATACCAAAGCCTAGTTAAACATCTATTTCACTATCCTAACATAAACACAAACATAGAAAAGCTGATAATTACATTCCGAGAGCCATTTTATCTTGGCCATGTTATGTATATTTTGCTAATTTCAGCTTGCAGCTGCATTTGGTCTGAGAATATATACAGATTATATACAAATTAAATACAAAGTTTCCCATGCAAATAACTAGAAAGAACCTGAAAAGCTACCAGAGGTATGGACCATGGGGTGTAATTAGCACTGCTGTGGTACTGCCACTGTGCAGTGTCACCAACTGCATATTTCCATTCTGGGCCTCTTGTGCTGTATTAACAGTGTTTTTTCTTCTTAATGTATCTTGTGCGTTCAACTGCTATTTAAACACAGCATCTCCTCTAGAAGGGCCCAGTGCTGGAAAAAGAGCTTTTTCTATAAATTAAAGTCAGCCCATGGGTATCTCACTTGAGAATGGTTCTGAAAGGACTTAAAAGCAATCAATTACAATAATTCATATACTTAAAGATGCAACTCCAATAGTCAATCCAATTTTTCTTCTGGTTATAAAGTAAATGCCAATGCCAGCTTGTTACTATTCCTGAGGAATGTCTCTGCCCAGAATTTTTACCATTTTAAGTAGAAGTGAGGAACATATTTCATGTTTGTCTATGCATTTTTAGTTCACTTGGATTATGATACATTTGAAATTAAAGTGTAAGAGCAGTTCCTGAATGATTTAATGCGCAGGCATTTTTTACTCTGAAGCGGGAATGACTTCTTGTTTATCTTAATCCAAAATTGAGTTACATCAAACTGGAATAAGTTCTCATCATCTGGAATAAAAATATCCAGGAAATACCGTGATGTGCAGGTTAAGACTTAATTAAACACATAAGGATCCTTTAGGCAGAGCTGGCCTCACATCTTGCATGCCACATTCCTACAGCAGAGGCACCTTTGGCTAACTGGAGCCCCACTGTGTAACCCCTGCACATCCTGCAAGGCTAATGAGGGCTCCTCTCCTTCCACAAGCGAGTGATCGATCGTGGCTCTGCAGCAGGAACCGCAGCCTCYGGCTCGTCGATGGGATGTGAGTGGCAGAAAGGGAATGCTGCGCCAAGGGTGTGAATGAGTCACTCAACATTTCAGGTTGACTGAAGTTATTCTGCTGCATTTCTTTCTAATCTTGCTGTGCCATCCGCATTTGCATTTTAAGCAGGAAGGGAAGGGAGAGATTTAAATCGCCGGCTGCGATGCACACACGGAAGGCAGCAGGCTCAGCGTGCGTGTGAGGGCTTACACGCGTGTCTGTGTGAACACGGCCGCATGCAAACTGGCTCTGCTTCCCTTGTACATGAGCAGGCATTCTGTAGGCAAGCCTGGGCACATCTGAGCAAGAGTGTGTTTGAGCATGTGCCCCCCTAGGGAGGTGATTATAAAAGAAAGATGCTCATTTGCACCGTGGCTGAATGGCTGCGAGGAAGCTTCAGGTGATGTGTGGGGTGTTTTCCTGGGCAAATATGAATCTGAGCGACTGCGAGCGACTTGGTCAGCGTGTTCTTGGAGCAAGTGTGCTGGGTGCCCGCGGCTCACGAGCAGCCAGCAGCATGGGGGCAAGTGTCAGCTGAAGCGGAGATTTAGGCATCAGTCAAACAGCAGCAGTAATGAATCACCTCCTTAAAGACTTCCAGGGAAAGGATATGTCAGCCTCGCCACGGAGGATCTAGCCCAACATTATAGATCTCCACTCCTGGTTATAAACTCAATTTAACGTGAAAGCTAAAGCAGAGAGTCTGCTTGTAGCTCACACTGCAGTCTGTGAGATCCGTGCATATTTAGCAACTCCAAGCAGTAAGCCATTTTAAAATACATACTCTTAAAAGAGGCTTAGGAGCCTCAAGTCACGCTTGGTCTGAAATTCTGGACAAAGACCCTCACTTAGCCCTCATTTAAGAAAATGAAACATCTATCAGTATAGAGATGAATATCCTGTTGAAATACCACATAGGAAATATTTGCTGAGGCTGAAGGAGGTAAACATACTCAAGGTTATGTCATATGGAGCCAGTGTTTTAAACTGAAGATAGAAAATCTTGCTATGAATATGGAATCAGCGGACCCCATAGAAACTAATTCTCTGAGAGGTGAAGTATGAGTTGTGGGGGGAGGTTCCTAATAATCATAATCCTCCTATTTCTCATAGAAATTGTTCATAATTCTTTGAGAGGTGAAATACAGGTGGGGAAAGCGGAGCTCTGGTGTCTTGCCTCAAGCTACAAATAATCATGTTTAGTTCTGCATGGAGCAAACAGTGTCTTTGCGCCCCGAGCGAGAGGCTCGCAGCAAGCCGCAGAGGTAGAGGGCACTGTCAAGATCTGTGTTATTATTTTTGTTTGCTGGCAATCTCCAGGCTATTGCATCCCTTCAGTTATTAATACCTATTGCTAAAAGCACTGCAGATCCAGCCTCTCCCCCGCTTTGATTCTGCAACTTTTTGTGGGGCACTCGGTGAACCCTGGTGAACAAATGCAGGCTGGACACTGTCTCTTTGAGGTTCAGTCATTTTTGCTCCCTGCCAATTTGCATACAAAACGATGAAGAGCACTACTCTAATGGAAACAAAAGTGCACATTCATGACATTTATATTCATATTAAGTTTCATACCCTTCATTCTCAGAAAAACTGAGCTCTGGGCCTAGTTTGCACAGATTCTGTCCTACTAAATAAAGCTTATAAGAACTGAGTACAAATCTGATTCAAAAGCTGCAAAAACAAAACCAAAGAATTATTCTGTTTTTATGGGTTGCAAGTGTGGCCATATTTCTGGGTATATTCGTGGGTAATTCAAACTTGCAGACTACACTTGTATTGGCATTCTACAGAAGATAAAATGGAATGAGATGGAAATCCAGCTTCTAGCCCATTCCCAGGCACGCTTATTGAGGCACACAAAGATCTAACAACCACTGGAACTAGTRGTGAAATGTGGGGAGGCTCCACATACAAGAACTCTTACAACCCTCGTGGGCCTTGCAGAGAAGTGAGGGGTAACTATGCACAGGAGGCAGCTGTGGATGTGCAGAGGATACCACAGCACAGGGAATGAGGGCTAAAAGGCACAACATGATCTACAAGAGACCGCTGCAATCCCGTTCAAAGATCCCCTGAGAACCGCCTTTGGTCCCACAAGCTCATTTACTTATGAGACACCAACTGTTCTACTTACAGTTTGCTTTCAGGCTCAGAAACTGGTATGTACACGTTTAAAGAAATCGGCTTTTGTGTGCAACAATATCCTATGRTTTTTGAGGAGAGGATACAAGAGGTTTCTTCCATAATGCAGCAAAATACCACACACGCTTCCTACAGTTATGTTCCTAAACATACAGGGCTCATGGCAGTTCTGTCATCTAAGTCTGACCTCATGCACAAGAGTTGAAAACAAAAAACAACTGCAGAAATGATAAAATATTGAGAGTGCATTGCATTCCCTTTTGCGAGTATGTTCTGTCTCTTTTCCTTACCCTTTCCTTTCTTTCCTATTTATAATGCAAGCTCCTCGGGGCGGTGGGCGGTCGCAAATGGCATCCTTCCATATGCTGCAACTTAACAAAGCCCAGTGGGTTAGGACCRTTTGTAGAGCCACAGAATAATTAAGATAGAAAGGAATCTGTGGCGATGATCAAGTTTAAGCCCCTGCTCATGGCAGGGCTGATGCTGAAATTGGACTAGATGAGATGGAACCCCATTTTTCTACAGTGACTGCTCTAATGGGGCCCTGGGCTCTTTCAGGCAATAATACATGTTATATACCTCTGTAGCTCAAAAGACATACTGAAAATCATTTAGGTACAAGATCTGCATTAAAGGATTTGAGATTTCCTTTCACTATGCACCTTACAAGACTGTAAAAAACATTCATAATATGCTATTGCCTTCAGTGCTAGGCTCCAATTATACAACTGCGTAYTATCAAAACACATACTGAAATAAAGCTAGCGTTACAATTGTGATTTTCTGGKTTTTTTTGTGCTTAATATTCCATTAAAAATCACCATTTATAGATAGAAATCAGATTGAAAAAATCAAAAAGAGCAAAGAAGAAGAAAATTCCAGATGGAAAAAGAGTCTAGAAAAAAATTCCTTGGCTCTGTACTGCAGGGTGGTCTCTCTTGATGCTTGTATGGTCTGCCAGAAAGCTCTCCTCTTCTAGATACCTTGGAAAGCCTGCACAGGAAAGTTTTGAGAGCTGTGCACTGTAGGAACAGTGCAGCTCTTACCCATCCAGAGGCATCATGAGTGTGGTAACACTGCAGTGGGAAAGCAGCCAATGGCAAGAGTTACTTGTCACCAGACTTAAGGTTTGTGCTCTGCTACATGGCTTAACCCTTCAAAATACAGATTCGAGAGACCCTGAGATGAACCAGGTGAATTTTACCCAGAATTAATTCATCTACAAACATTTTCAATATCAAACTGCTGCTTCCCTATGAAAAAAAATCTCACTGCACTTCCAATTTCTGTTTCTATTACTGTGACTTCTACTCATATCTACTATGTCATCATCTACTGTATCRTCTGCTCATATCAAATCTACTTTGTCTGCTGCAAGATTAAAAAACTGTAATCTTCAGTTTCATTACTACTGCATATCTTGCTATATTTGATTATAGTCGGCTGTTTCTTTTCTCTGGAAGATGAACCCTGTTTTTTAGTTTGCCGTTTCAAAACTTAAGCTATATTAAATAAAGTAATCTTCTTTTTAAAAGAAACAAAACCACAAACATTCCCAAAGCATTCACTGAAATTGGGAATGTTTCTTGGTTGCTAAGTCCGTAACAAGCCAGACTTTGCTCATCTCTGCAGCTGGTCAAGGAAAAGTTAGATGCTCAGTCCTTCCAAAGCTCGAGCCAATTAAGTGTCTGAGATTGCATAGCAGAATTCAATATATTCAAAGCCACCCCCTTATAAAATGTCATGCCAGGATTGTTTAGACTGAGCAGGAGAGCATTACAAAAGAACATTCTGCTCAAAGCGAAAAAGCATTTCAGATTAAAAGTAAAATTAAACATCTTGCACAGAAATTGTTCAAAAACAGCAGTAATTCATTAAGAAAATAACCACTGCTCACCCCAAGAGATATTTCCATTGCATTTTATGAACTATGAATTAAATTCAGACTCACTTTGAATGTCTCTTGTCCTGATTGGCTTCATCAGAGGGGGATGCTGTAGTGCGGGGCAGGGTGGAGCGGCCACACACTGCTCTATTTTTCCCTGGTGGGTTTTGAAGGATTACAGCTGCTCCTTCAGCTTCTCTTGCTAGAACTACTCAGCAACTTAATTACGAAGCCCTATTATGAGCTTTTCTCTTGCCCCAGCCTCCTTGAGCACAGCACTTCTCCTGGCAATCCTGCTGTGGGGTAGCAGAGCTAGTCAGCGCGGATACAAAACACGATGACCACATCCTTTGACTCCAGCTTTACCCTGGAGGGTATCTCCAGTACCTCCAAAGTAGGGAGGCCACTACTTTCCCTGCCTCTGTACCTGTTCCCTCACCTACAGTGAAATCTGTCCTCTGGTGCTTTTAAGCAGTGCACAGCAGGCGAGGAGCAGAAGCAAYAACTGCCCAATTAAAATCAAAACATCAGATGTGCAGAAGGCAAACTGAAATCTGCCCAGGCTAGCAGGGCAAACACCTTTAGTCTTAAAACTACTAACTGAAGGATAATTGATGACCACAGGCAGTCAGAGCTGCAGTTTTGAGTCTCATGTGCCAGAGATGTGCTAGGGCATATCATTCAGTACTGACTTAGAGCGAAGGGCTCAGTTCTCCAAGTCACTAACTCCACCTCTTGAACTGCTGAGTTTTCCTTAGAAATCTCYCCCAAATTACTAGATAAAATAACAAGGTGTTTAAAAGACTCAAGGTGATGTTTACAAGCATGCTACTGTTCCCAGTTTCTCTGTAAGTTACAGTATACACAAAATGGCATAAGCCCTTCTGCTTACTGTGGTGAGGAAAGGTCAGCCCGGGGTGGTCCCCCTGATGATTTATTACAGTAAAAATGCAAGTAAAGCTGGGAGCAGGTGTGGGGAGCTTTGAGAAGCTACCAAAGATGCCGAAAGCAAAGCAGGAAAGCAAGTTTCATTCCAGAGAGCCAATGGCCACTCCAAGAACCATCTGAAAATGACTACCCCAGTAAAGCAACACTGAGAGAGCTCCTTGTGCCAGCAAGTCCTTCATCTTCCCCTTGCTGATCTCTCTTCACTCAACTTTCTTTAGACTGAGGGCTTGTCGAGGCTTGGCTTATCTTCTGCTATGACCTTGCCTTCATGGCAAAAAATAGATGTGTTTTTATGTCATGGCAGCTGTGTCATGGTAAATTCCCAATAGAAATGTTATCCTGATGTAGCAATCTGGTACCTTCCAGATGGGGTGTTCACCCTAGCGAGCCCCAATGACATAAAGTCACTGATGCTTTCTCKTTACTGAACTTTCACATTAAGGTAAGTACCTTGAAGAAATCACCTAAATATTAAAGCATACCTTTTTTTCCCCCCCCCACAATGAAGACATAACCTAAGCCCAAGACACAACCATCCAGTGTCAACAACGTCCAAAAGTCAGCTGAAGTCTTGCTGTAAAAGAACTAATTAATAATAGAACTTTGGCTGCTTAAGACATGGGCCCTCGGGGACTATGGATATTTTTGCACAGAAAATTTGGACAAAAGTGACAAAACTGCTCCGAACCCATTCTGCAGYTGCAGTTATTATAATGAATGATTAACCTCTTCAGACAACATCTTGTACTTGCTTCAGTCCTATTTCTCACAGTGGCCTCAATAGCCAAGGGGTGCAAATCAGAACGATGTTGAAAAACAGGGTTTTTTTTTAAATAAATCAGAATAATATTTATTAGCATATATTATAGAGGTACTTGGCATGTCTGTGTAGTTACAACTGAGTGGAGTTTTCCATTTGAAGTAAGAATTCAGTGTCTTTGTTCTATATGAGAAGAGCAGCATACAGGAAGAATTACAGCACTGAATAGGAGAGCACATAACGGATTTTCTGAGAATTTACAAGTAAATCTATTAACTAATCTATGAGGTAAAATTACTTCTAAATATGGAACTTAAGGAACTTATTGCTTCATGTTTGATCTTTTGTTTGTTCCTATGATCTCAAAAATGGATGAATCCAAATCTTCAGACTACTTAAAAGATCAGTAAAAACTTGCATAGGGAACATTTGAAAATTTTTCTAAGATTAACAGCCTTTTTTTTTTCCCTTCCGTCTACCATACTCCTTAGGGARAAGTTCCCCTTCAAAAAAGTGCTGGTGTTCAATTTTTTCCTTCAGAGAATACTACAAAGTGACCTTTCAAGATACCTGATCTGCCCACAGTTAGAATGGCCCTTTCAAAACATTCATCATTTCACACCAGGATCTTCTAGTGACAGCAGCAGCTCTGCAGTCTTTCAACAGGGACACTTGGCTTCACTTCTGCTGGGAACTGAGAGAAGTAGCTRCTGCTTTGAATGATGAAATTTTAACTATAGCTGTCGGTATCTGTCCCACTGAGTACTAACTCATGAAGATGTCATGGGAAAGGAAACATATTTTCTTAAATAGCATTCAAAACTAATTTGAGATCACAAACATTCAGRGGCTTTGGTTAATGCACGGGCTCTTTACATGAACGAAGAAGACAAGATTACATCATTTAGGCATGTAGTACAGATAAAATCCAGACATGGGAGACAATAATATATGCTCTACCAAATTAGTAGGCAAAAGAAGCAATTGCTGTACATGGTGACGATGGAAGGTAATGACATGATTATGACAATGCCTATATAATCTTCAGCAATGTGATATTGCATCTCTGTTCATCCCTTTCTACTTAGCATCTCAAAATAGTAATAACTTTAATTAAGATTCAGCTTCTGTTCAAGACAGGAAAGTAGCTGGGACTACATTTATTTCTCCTTTACACTGAAGTAAATCAAGAGAATTTCCTTTGGATTTCATAGATTTAATCTCAGAGATCGGTTACACTATCAGGATTATTCCAAAAGGAAATTCCTAACACATAATGGCTAAACAAGAATGTTATTTCTGTGCATATTAATGTAAGTATAAAACAGTCTGACACTTTCAAACTGTAAACTTCTCACCCTGTTAAAGTTAGGAAGGATTTGTTCCACCCCCATATAGAGCTCTGCACACTTGCCTGATGGAGGGTTGGGTCACCTTTTCCAGAATCGTTATGTTTTGACCAGTATTTGGGTAGCATACTGCATATAACAGATGGATATATCCTGGTACATCTGGTATAGCAAATCCTATGTACAAACAGTCACACAGAATGCCTTCAGTATGTTATCTTTAGATGCTATACCCTTCTATAGGAAAAAAAAAATACCAGAGCATATTCACGCACAGAGACAATTTTAAGAGTTTGTCCACATCCTGAGATAATCACTGTTAAAACTACAGTTTTTTTTTCTCCTGTGCTAGAACTCATCTGTAGTTCGGAGGTGCTATGACCTGGGAATATATTTAATTTGATGTTGTTTGTTATATTGCTGTTTTTTTTTTTTTAATAAATGAATTCTAAAGCTGTAGAGGTTAAAGTTTGTACTCTAAGTGTTACTGGTGAATTTGTCATGACGAGATAATAAGAAATTGGGGAACTGGAAAGGCAAATCTAAAGCATGCAAGGCATATAGTGCCTCGGGRAAAAAAAAAGAATGGCATGTAAAATGTAATGACATGTAACTGTACACTGCTTTGAGAAGATAAAGAAGTATATAAAAAAGGTTACAGAGCAGGGCAGAGGGAGAAAGGATGGATTTTGGAACTCCAAAGGAGAAAAGGAAGGATTTCATCATGCATTGGTACATACTGTTCATTTAGGCATTCTAGTCATTTTCTTTCATCTAATAATATTTCGCAGTGCTGACCTGTGATCTCAGCGCTATAATAATGTGGCCATTCTTAGCAAGCTTATTTCTCAAAGGTTAGTCTCCCCTGCTTAGATGTTATTTAGATGGTGCTTTAGCATGATTCTTTAATCAGCAGAATGATTAAGAAAATTTATGGCTACAGGGAGAACTGAGAGCCTTCCAAAATCACTTTCCCTCGTTCTCATCTTGAAATTCTCATCTTCCCCTTCTGGAAACAGTATTTACAGTGACTGTGCTTCAGAGAGAAGGTTCTGTGCTATAGCCAGAACAAAAACCTGTGCCTTTCTCACTCAGATTACCCAGCTGGGTATGCCTGATACCCCTGGGACATTAGGAGGCAAACATCAGAGACATTTAAGTAAAACTTCTACCCACTACAGTGCTAGTATGGTTATACCATGAGAAGAGTCTGTACCTCAAGGCATGGAGTGATTAAGGAATAAGATCAAGAACTGAGGGAGCTGTTTTCAGACCCAGAGCAGCTAATACTTTGCTGTGTATCTTTAGGCAAGCCGTTCACCTCGCTGGGCACGTCCACAAAGGACAGTGCCACTGTGCATGGAGCTGCTGATGTGGCTGGGATACCAAAAGCCATAAAGCTCAGTTCTCTGAAGGGTGGATCATTTTTGTGGATTGTCCAGTTAGWCAAGTCAGCATGACTAGAGTGCTTCTGTCATGCCAGGGAGCTCACATCCAGGCTCACAGGCCTTGCCACTTAGTTAGGAAGTGGGAGAATTCACACTCAACAGTCTTAAGGMCAAATGGGCAAAATGGCCATCAGTAGACAAAAATGTGCGTAGATAAAAAGATAAAAGGCCTACCCAGGAATCTCAAATTTACCTCCGTACGAGCCCTGAGAGGACTGTGTTATTTCCTTTGCTGCTGYCCAAATTTACAAAGAATGGTGGAAAACTAAGTTGAACAAACCACGAAGTTTCCTCCAAGGGAGCTGCAAAGTAAAGATTTTTGAAGATATGGGATTTATGAATGCCATTTGCACTGACTGGAATATGGCTTGCAGCCAGCCCTGAGCTTTAAATCAAGTGTATGACAATCATTATATTCTGTATAGCATTTTGAGGAACTGAAAACTGGCAGAATGGCTAAGCTCCTCTTAAACCAAAGCCAGACTCTGGAGGCAAGTGAGAAAGGCAGAGGAAAAAAAAGTGCCTCGTTATATTGTAAGACCTAAAGAAACAAAATCACCCCATACACGTAGGTATATCAAGTTTTACTAGAAATATTTAATTACTGGAGAAATAATTGGCATTTTCTCAGCCTCAGTGGTTAAGCCCTTTTGACTACCTATGTCAGAGACTGAATGAAGATCATTTTCATTATGTGAGGCAGTAAAAGCAAACCAAAAGAGACTGCCTGCAGCAGCAGTTCCAGACTTGTGGCTTAATAGCAACCTCTTGCCTGCCAAACTTTCAGATATTGCTTATGGCCACAGAGAGCTGCTGTCAAGTTGCAAATTGATAGCAAGGGCAAAGTCTAACATTGTATGCATGGCATTACTTCCTCACGGCCATCGCCCTTGAATCAGCAAAAATGGAGGGCACCTGTGTACGGYTACAAGATTAAAAGGTAAKAAGCATGGAAAAAAGGAAAAWAAAAAAAGGAATGCTGTGTAGCTAAGTAGAGGAAGAGGAAGTTTGAAGGGAGAAGTGATTTCTTTTATCCCTTAAAATCAGAAGCTATAACCAAAAAATATATAAATAAGTAAAATAAAAAAAACACAAGCAGATAAGCTTCCAGACACACTTCTGCAAACTTCTCTGAAAAGTGATGTGTATGGAGGGGAGTGAGAGATAAGAACCACCTTCCCAAACTCCAAACACAGACAACATGGCTAAGCTGATTTTAGATGGTACGTTTTACCTAGCCCATCCCTCCAATTCCATGGAATGGTGATCAGGGCCATTTTGTATTATGAAGTTTGGATGCAAGAAAAAAACAGAATTAAATGTTAATATACATGAARGCATCAGGAAATACTTCAGTGAGACACCAACAGCTTTCTTTTTCTCTGAAATGCTGCTAAAGAAATTTGTTTTCTATATAACTCTTCCCCTGCTTACTTCACCATCATATCACCTCTAGGATTTATGTCACGTACAGAGGCCGGGCAGCAGAGGCTCAAGGGTTGRCCTCCTCCTCCTCCCTCCTTCTGCAACTGGATGGTTGTGCTGCTAGTTAAATTGATGAGGGCCCTCCATGCCTAACTAGTGGGCAACCAGTTAGCATTTCTCCCTGCCCAAATCCACCTCCTCTCTGCATGGCCATTTACTAGAAACCCAGCCATTACAAAATGTTTCTGTTTCAATAAAAATATGACAGTTTCTCCTGCTGTTGCTGAAGAAAGTTTGGGCTACTCATTTTTCTAAGAAAACATTTACTAACAAAAGCTACCAAATCATGTTTTGGAAGCAGGTGTCCATTTGCTCCCGAGTCAGCTGCAAGCCAGATGAAGCAGCACGAGCCTTCTCCAGAAACAAAACTGTGCACAAAGTGCAGACCTAGTCCTAAGGMTGTGCAGCAGTCTGTCCTAAAGAGATGTCTCGCAGCAGTTCCTGTTATTCTTACAACGCATCCAAGAACTCCACAAGCACGTTACAAAGCAACTCAAGGGATGACACAGTCAGGCCTTGTCCCTGGACACCCCATAACGTTTTGCAGGGGACACTAAAAAGAGGGTCAGTGATGCCAGGTCTGCAGCTGCCAGAAGCATTTTCCCTTCCAGGCATCTTGCGCCAGTCAGAATGATYATTGTGTCTCACAGACACAATAGCCTGATCCCTGTCAGGGTAACCTTAAAGTTTCTGAGGAATCTGGCTATCTCTCTGCTTTGTGCTTCTGACTAACAAAAAATCCCCAGCTATTATTTCCTTTGCTATGTTCCCACAAACACCCTCCTTCTGAGCACATTCCTGATCCCCCACTGACAAGCAGAGAAGCCCGATGCAGCAGCAGCGGAAATGAAAACACACTAAATCTTGAGAGCCTAGCAGCTAAGACCTTACTTGTTTCAACTGCAGAAAGCGTCATGCTAATTTAAACCAGCACTTCTCCCCCGAAAATTCACGGTGCGAGAAGCACGCRGCTGAGCACTTCTGTACCTTGGGAGCGGGCGGTTGCAGTCTGCTGCCTCAGGACCCGCGTGGAGACAAAGCAGGGGCCAACGGCATCACTTTCCTAACGCGGTCATGAGCTCGCCTCCCGCCTTCAGCGCGAGCGCTCGGAGAGGGCACCCGCCTGTGGAGCCATTCGGGACACACACGGCTCGGCGGCCGCATCCTCGCCTCTCCCTCGTGARGTGCAGCCAATCGAGCCGCGGGCTGCAAGCCGCAAACCACGCAGGAACTCGCAGGCGCGGCAGCGCGCAGGGCTGCCGGCACGACGCAGCTGAGCGCCCTCCGACTCGCGCAGTGGCGAAGGCTTCTCCTGCACCGGAGCTGTTCCTGCGAGCACGGAACAAGCCTCTGTTGTCGCTGTGCTCCTTGATGCGGTGCTTCTCGGGACTGGAGAAGCGCCTGGAGATTGAGGGCACCCTGGCCCCTGCCAGGAGCAGACAGTCCCGCGTGTCCCAAAACAGGCCCTCCTTGCCATTACGGTGTGCCGTGGCACCACAGGCACCATGAACTCCCTGCATTTAAGCTCAGAAAGCACCTCTCTTGCCTCATGGGTCTTCTGAGGTGACAGCGTCCACAGGCGCGTACAGAAAACAYGTCTACCACGTGAAGATGTACTTGCACCTCTGCAGAAAAACATCAACAAATACAATGGCTATTTTGAGCTGTGTGACCACAGGCCGAGACAAAGGTGATACAAGAAGGGCTCCAGGATTTTGGCAGGCCCTGTGAATGAATTTAGCATGAATTGGGAGAGTATCTTTAAACTGTAAAAAAAGGAGGGGACATGAAAATCAGACGCTCACAAACCACAGTGTACACAGAAGAAGGCTGTGTACCGCTGCTCACTGCTTCATCAGCTCAGTCACGGGATGGGATGCATCACAGGAAGCTGGCAGCCTGGAAAAGGGGCTGTGGTCTAGAAGAAACAGTGACAGTTTATCTGGCCAACGTTTGTGCTACAGCTTTTCCACATGACAATTTTTTTATGGATTACGTATGTGCTACAAAAAAAAGAAATAAAACAGTAATCAGGACTTTCTCCTATGGTGAGTAAAGCCTGAAAGGGCCCTGCTCAACTAATGCATGGGCCTGTCGCCCTTCTACTTGGCCACCAACACTTCCTCCTGCCATTGCTGAGGAAAATGGCCACCATCCCTCATCCCCTACAGCCCAGTACTGGGGCTGGTGCAAAACCTGATTGGATGGTARGAGAAAGGGGTGGGCTTAGAAAGGTGATTGACAGGTGCTCTTCATGCCAGGGCCAGTGGGGGGAGGGATGGCTGGTAGTGAGCATTCTGATTGGATTAGAAGAGAAAGGGGGCGGGCACTAGCAGGTGATTGACAGTAGTTTGAATGAGGGCCCGACACAGGTCTCTACCCGCAGCCGTTAGTCAGAAGCCGCTTGAAGTTGTGGGAGCTTGAGGCCACTTGAAGCCTGAGAGCAATGCTGAAAATTTGCCTGCCTTGGTTGACTGTTAAGCTGGGAGACGGCCTTTGGCTGAAGCTGAAGTGGATTCGTAAATAACTAAGTTCTTAAGTCACTGAGATCCCTACTCCCTGTGTTCTTGCAGCCACTTTTCTTATCTTTGCGGTGGTCTGAGAATCCAGAATTGATGCCCTCTTCTAGGGTACRGTTCAGAGCTTGGCCAAACGAGTCGTCATGTTTCCAGCCTGCTGCTCAAAAGGCGAGAAAAATTTAAAAAAAAAATTAAAAAAAAATAAAAAAAAACCCCTCTTTGAACTCCTAATTACTGTTGACTTTGATGAACAAGGGGACAGATTGCCTGGTTTGAATCTGTAGCGCTGAAGAGAGCACAGATGTTGCAACAAATGGGCAATCTTGTATTGGTAATGTTGAAATACCAATACTATTGAAAACAATGTCTTATTAACAATGTGTTTTGCACAAAACTGTACAGAGAAGGAAAAARCTGTTTTGTGGATGTCTGTTAGTCTTCTGGTATTTTAAAATGATTTAAGATATGAAGTGTTCTGGGTTTTTTTTTTTTTTCAATTTTAAAAAGGCTCTTTATCTCAAAAATTTGCTTCGATTTGAACACAGAACTAGAAACACCCCAACTCTTTAAGCAAAAAAATTTATTTGGGGCTGAAACAGAACTTTTCATTTGGCCTATGTTTATGAATGTTTATGCTAACATTGTTTATGCTGTCCTTGTTCTAGGCATGTAGAATTTCGAGCTGTCACTCTTGCATTTTTCATCATATGCTAACAGCAAAGACACAGAAGAAAGCATGCCCTGCCTAATAAGAATACCTATTATCAAAATCCTAGACCTACAAAAATCAAAGTGAGTGGGGCACTAGTTAAAGATAGATACTAAGGTTTCCATTCAATTATGATTGCATGAGGATTATCTAGCTGACTTTAAAGAACAAATCAATGTGGACTGACATATACCCAATGCCACAGTGCAGCTTGGCCAGAGAGAGAAACGAGGCAAAGAAGGCAAACCAGAAATTTCATGATTGAAGTTTTTAATAGCTTCATTGAAACACATGATMATATCACTTTTTCTCTCGGCGGGAGAGAAAGAGAGATAAAAACGGACTCCATTTGAAGTGCAAGCAACAAAGAGGCTCAGGGCATTGTAAAACATACAGCACCCGCCTCATAAAGATTCCACTTTTTCTCAGTTCCAAGTATTTGCAACTGTCTCTCCCTGTGAAATCTTAATTAAACTAATACGTTTTCATCTAAGACATTTGAAGATGTGTGTAGTTTGGTAAGAAGGTTAATTAACTCCATTCTTAAAAAATTAAAAAGGTACCATTTTTGATGTTTTGCTTGAAATGCATGCCTATCCTTGCATTAAAAATATCCTTCAGTCTGCACTGTCATAATTATCACACAGAAGAAGCAGGGGTGGAATAGTGAGCAGGGGGAGGGGGCTGAAGTGGAAAACAAACATTTATTATGAATTTTAATATTATTACCTTTTGTGCATATAAAGTACCTTATAGATTGTCTCCCTTGTTGAGCCTGGGTGTTTGTCAGGGTTTTAAATCGATTTGGTATATGATCAAGGCGGACCCTTCTCTGGTTGACTCAGTTGGGAATTGCACAGAAATCTACCCAGCCTGATGCTAACTAATAAAAGGACGGGAGGGGAACAGGAACATCCCATAAAGCTGTGAAGTGACAATTCACAAGCATCATTTAAATCATTTGAAGGCTGCATTCCCTTTTTATGCTATTACTGCATTGGCTARAATGTACCTCCTATTGAGTATACCAGCTGTGAAAGCTGACAGATCTAAGCTCATCAGTCTAGAAACGCTGCTGCTACAGTTTAGCACAGCAATTTACAAGCAAATGGAACCCCTTGTTTTAATTCTTTCATCTCTCTGCTCCTATTTAGAACCCATCAGAAATTACTGAGGCAGAAAGGTTGCTCCAGACTGCCATGAGACTTTTCCTTCCCTTCTCCCTAGTTGCATATATTGTCCTTTTGGTGTAATGTAACTTTTGCTGGATCTGACATTTGCATTTGGATCTTGTTATAGGTGTGTTCAAAATGCTAACTACAGTAGCATCATAAAAGTCAGCTGAAGCCATGGTTTAGTAGTAGGCTGTATTGCAGTAGGTTTAAACAAATTGAATGGAAAAGAGAAGTCTTCATGTCTTCTTTCACCTTCTTGATCTTTCTGTGTTCTTGGTAGCCACTTAATGCTAAGAAACCTGAATATTGTGCTTTCAATCTGTAAATGTGAAAATACTTCATTACTGTGGTTATTTATGATGGTGTTATTGAGTAAAAGCAAATTACTTTCCTTTCAGGTTGGTGTCTAGCTGTAGCCTCTACAAAGGGAGATTCTGTATATTTTCTCCTTCCTTCTGTCATTGTATTTTTTGTTAGGAACAGTTGAATGGGGCCAAAATGTTACTGCAGAAAGCAGTCTTTTCCATCTTCCTGTTCTTTAATTTTGCCACATTGGAATCACATTTTTTCTTGTCCTATGTAGATGAAAAATGGAAAACAAACTTTAATCAGTCTCTTCTAAAATTATATCAGCTTCTTCCTCCAAAATTTTAAGGGAATGATATGTCCTCTTTATGCATATCATATTTGTGCAGTTATTTTTTCAGAACTGTGGTGGTTTCCTGAGTTGGAGATTAGAATAAGGAGCTTGAGAAATGACTGGCAACATTCATTGACTTTAGAAACATCATTTATTCACTTTAGAGAACAACTTATTACCCAAGAGAACGTGGCATTCAGGAGGCACATGAAGAACTTGATGAAAAAAATATCCTGGGACTGAACTACAAGTCTGGGAAGCAACCTGTAATGATCTTCGTGGCCCCTCAAGTTTTTAATGCAAGATATCAGTATACAGTGATACAATGCACTTTCCAAGGTTAGGGACATGGTGTGGTACAGGATGAATGACTACAGAAGGAACTGGAGGCATGCATGCAAATCTCTTACACTGTTGGGTTGTCTTATCAATAAAGGATCAGAGAGGGTCAGCCATCAGTGTCAGGATTGCTTCTTCAACATTCAGACATAGGAAAAAAAATSATTTATAGATAGCAGAGTTCAAGGTAAACGCAGGTAATTGCCATGGCTGTTCCCTGCCCTGATACCTCAGTCAAGTTCCTAAGGAGCATCCTGGGTGTACATCAGTTAGGGAGCAAGTGTTGAAGTGGTTTTAGCCAGAAGGTTTGCTAATTTTGCAGTTCTGATGGATCTCGTTGCTAGAAATGAGTTGATTTTCAGACAAATGTGATTGAAACAGTAAATAATACTAAAGAAACTACAGAATACATAAGAATACTGGAAGGGTGTATAGGATCAGACAAAAATGCCATCTGGCCCAGTATCCTCCCTCTGACAGTGCCCGTAAGATTAATTGATGGAAAGTGAAGAACTATACAGCAAGAGAAGAACTATAAATTGAACCTTTTCTTGGCATGACTTCCCAGCTTTTGGCCATAATAAAATCTAGGGATTTGTTGAGCTAATTTTATTTAAGAGCCACTTATCTTCTGTAAATTTGTTTATGAATGTTTTTGCCCTTGATTATACTCTGGAACAATAAATTACGCCGTTTACTTAAGGCACAGTCTGAAAAAAATACTTTTTATTTAAAACGTACTGCCTGATAATGTCAGTAACATAATTAAGTGTGCTGTTGTTGGAGAGGATAGGCCATGATAACAAAACAGACTTCAGGTCAATAGTCAACAAAGTTTATATTTAAAAACTTTTAGTACTGGAACACTTTTTCCACTGAAATTTAAATAGCTTTGTTTCAGGATTAATGAAGGCACTTAGGAGACTTTGTAGTTTAGGAAACCTCTAATGGCATATAAGAACAGTTAGCTTTATTAGCAATATCATCTCTGGACATTATTTTTAGCCTTGAACCTGCTAGATATTCTTGTGAGTTACTAACAACTCTTTAGTGAAAAGAAATGGAAATGCCCATCAGTTCAGAGTAGGAACGTATCCGAAATAAAAAATTGTCCAAAATTATTCAGATTGTATTGATTGTTCACCTGTCATCAATCCCTAAAGAAAAACTGAATGGAACAGAGACCACGGTGGGTGAATTTTCTGTTACTCAACCTGACAACATTTCTTCCTGCTCGTTACTGACACACTGATGATCGTCTGTCCCTGCCCATGTGGTAACTCATATCTACTAGATAGAGAATTAGGTATGTTAGGTCTTGCTCATTTGACAAATTACATAAGATMCTTTTTTTTTTTTTTTAATAAATTTTCTAAGCAAAGAAAAGAGTGAAACAGAAGGAGGGGACCATAGTTTTTTTTTTGCATTCAAAATGAAAGGAAGACAACTGTTACCTTCAGTTTGTATGTGAAACTTCCTTTTTTATGAAAACCAAAATACCCTAGAAAATGTAACAGAAAACCAGACAGAAAAACAATCTTCTTTTCCTTCTCCCTACTTCACTGAAAGTACAGCACTCTCAATGAGAATGAAGGTTATTTACATAGGACATAGAATTGCTCATCAAGTCAATTTGCATTCCGAGGAACAAATAGATGGATTATAGTATTATGTATAAAACTTATTCCTGCTGTAGTGATCCATGAAATTGCAGTTAATTTTGCTGAAATGGACCATTATATTTTTAAGTAGAAGAGAAAGAAAATGAGAAAGAGGAGGTAAACTACTAGGAACTGAACTTCAAATATGAGATTAAATTATCAGTAAGAGTGCAGCACTGCTGGGAACAGCATGAGCTGCTAGATGAAGCCACTGACCTGTTGGCTTTCAGACACGACCATGTATCCAACTTGCTGAAGTAAATTAAATGAATTATTGGTGGTGATAGGCCTGTCACATCTCACAATTCATATCCCTAAGTGATGTATGTGAAAGTGCACTCCAGCTGATACAAGCTCCATGCAGCTTCCACTGAATTCGAGATGCCAACAGCATGAATCTGTCCTGTGCAACAAAATAACTGCACTGTGACACTGCTGTAGTTCAGCTTTCATGTACAGATATTATAGCCATGCATAATAATTTTCGTCTTCCACTGATATGAGGTAAATTCAAGACTATTACGTGAGCCTACAAAAACCTAGAGCTTAAGAGACCAGACTAGGCAGTTCTAGCTTTTATTAGTCTAATCTCCTAACCCCAAGATTTTTGCATGACAACCTGCATTTCAGTACCCCTTTTTGCTGTTTCAGCAAAAGATGACATGTGATTCCTTGATTGCTGCTTAATTTAAAAGTAGCCTTTGATTTAAAAGCTCAAAGTYAGGAAGATCAACTAAGTTTTGGTCACCCAATTTTAAGAGATGATGTCTTAACTATTATCTTAACTAATGTGATGTCCTAACTATTTAAGATGTAGTGTCTTTAACTATCAGTCACTGCCTTTTTGTTGCCTGAGTTTCAGTCACTGGCAATACATTCAGTCTTTATTCATCCAATTTGTGAAATAAAATGTCTTAAAAGGGCCTCTGATGACCAGTTGGAAAGGTATGTACTCATTAATGACCAAAAGATTCCACYTGAGCTACCAGTTGCAAACCCAGTTAATTTGCCCATCTGGTTCACTTAATCAGAACACACTAGGCCAAAAATTAGCTTGGAGAGTAACCTTACAGAGAGAGTGATGGTATTACCAGATTCAGTGCTTGAAAAAATTATCAGCAACAAAAAGAAACAGTGATACATGGAGTAGGAGAGCTTCATACTGAATCTTCAGGTTTATAATTCTAAAAGAGGAAGAAACTAGAGGTCTTTCAGGGTCTGTAATGTGTTTCTTGGGAGATTTAGTACCATATGTTCATGTTTCTGCTGAGCATGCCAAAATCAGAAAAAATGTGCGTTGCTTCCCTTAGCTGTGGTTTCTGATAGTGTCAGAGGTAGTCATATGACAAACAGGCTTCAAGAGAGCTAAAACATAAAGTTGTTGCTAAGTTTATTTGTCTAATAATTTCATATACAGAATGGGAAAGCACTTAAGTTTGTGCTCTCAGCCACCAAGTAAAACCAAGCCTATRTTTCTCGTACAATGAGCAACTTAATAAATCTACTCAAATTCAGCTAGCGCTTTGGAGGTTGTCCTTTTTTTTTTTCCTTCTACTCCACACAGGTCAGTTGCAGTATTCAGAAGGAAAATATCGGAAAGCTTGACTTTTTCTCCCTCATCGTGAGCTAATGTCAACAGAATAATTTTACCTTTTTGGGTTTTTTTTGATATAAATCTTTAATTCTGGTCAGCTTCTTTGAACCTTAGTAATTTGGGGGCAGACACTCCTGCCAGAGAGAGAAAAGAAAACACAGTTTAGCAGCTTTCCTTTTTGCTATCATTCCTGTTAGGACCAACGTCCTCCTGTCACTAATTTTGCTGGACACAACATATATCTCTGTTTCAGTAGAATCGTCTTGAATGCCTTCCTGACACAACCAAATCAAACAACAGTTACTGCAAAACTGAACCTTTTGAAAGAAGAGAGCGGGGAAAAAGAGGTGGTCTTTTCCCCGAAAAAATATTCTTGCATGTATATATTGTGAATGCGGTATTTTAGCTTTCTGACATTATTTAAAGCCCAACTGCTTATTGAGATTTTGGCTGCCTGGTTCCCTCTATTGTACTGAAAGTAATTCAGCATTATTAGCTACTTAAACATATTGTAATTAGTGGAAGCTCTGGCATATCCAGCTGGGCTTTAATATAGAATGAGATAAAAGTTTTCTTATTGAAGAGGTTATGGAGGGTTTGTTTGTTTCTAGGATAGAGCTTTTTTTTTTTTTTTATCGTTTATTAAGAGAAAAATCTAAGCAATCTCTAAGCAATCCCGGCCCTGTTAACAGACAGCTTCTCCAAAACGATCAAGAGGCAGCTCAATGTACTAAATATTGTACCATGCTGTGCCCAAAGCTCCTGCCAAAAGTTGTTCGCCAATATCRTATTCCTCTCAACACCAACCAGAGTTTCCTTCATCAGAAAAGATTTCAACATAAGCACCTAAAGCTTAACTTGTAAGAGTATATGTGCCAAAACTCTGAATTCAAGAAAAGCTTTTCACACTAAAATGAGCTTTTCCTTAAAAAAAATGTAGAAAGCTATGCAATACCAAAAGCAAAACCTCCAGGTTATTGTTTCCAGAAGACAGAGGAAATTGGAAGCCTTTAGAAATAAACAGGTCTATCATAGTACCCTTTTATGTCAGTCACAAATAGAATTGAATTAGGGTTTTAAAAATCAAGCAAACATCTCTGTGTCTCCACCAATCTGTTCCTCATTGAACAACTTGGTTTGCCCAAAAGATTTGATACAAGAGCAGTATACCAGGATCTACTGAGGATTAGTTTTGAAATAATTTGACAAAAAGTGCTTAGGGATTGCATAACCAGAAAAAAAAACAAGTGCTTTGGCTCAAAACTGAGCTGCCTGTGCAGAGCTATGAAGGGAGAACATTAGTAGGGAAATAACAATCAGGTTTACGGATGTGCGATAGAACTGTGCAATAATTTGGAGACTGAAAAGTACAGATGCCAGTACTAGAATAACAGGGACACCATAGAAAGTAGAATAAAATGCTCGGATGAAGAATGATAGAGTGGTGCTTTGTAACTTTATGCTTCCCCCCAGCTGCTGATGTCACTTGCATAATCAGGCCACTGTTATTCACCCAAACTATATAGGTAGGTGGGAAAAAGGGGAAATTAAGTCTGCAGTTTTTAGGCAAAATTCAGAGAAGGTCTCCAGTTTCCAGGCAGATCACTGCTTTGAGACTGCACTCTCAGTTGATTTTCACTGTGAAATAACTGGGGAATAAAGTAACGGTGCCCTAGTATTAACTAAGCCTGTGTGCGTCTATGCCACAAAACAAAGGGAAAGGCCACAGGTAGAGTTGCTTCCAGTTATTTTTAGCATTTTAGCCTTTAGCCTATTTTAGATTGTATAGTCTTTATAACACAGAGATCACAGAATCACAGAATGATTGAAGTTGGAAGAGACCTATGGAGATCACCTAGTCCAACATGGACTAGGCACAGGCAGGGTCACCTAGAGCACGCTGTATACAGGAGCGCATCCATTTGGGGTTTGAAKATCTCCTGAGAACCTCCACAGCCTCTCTGGGCAGACTCCAAAGCTATTCACAAACAAATAGTTCTAAATAACATTTAAATTAGCAAATGGAAGAAGTGGCAACTTGTGAATAATTAATATTGCCAGGAGTTAATTTTGTTCAAATAATCTAAAATGCTGTAAACTTCATTTGAACTGAAGTTACCCCAGGAGACTTAACTGAAGAAGCCAATGTTTGATGTCAGAAAAAAGAAAAATCAGGATTTTTTACTTGTTTTTTCTAAAACTTAAATGCCAGATATTGAAAACATAGTTACAGGACACGACTATTTGTGTTGACGTATAGTCCAAAGCACCAGAAATCATTGTGTTCAGCATTTAGTTTGTTGCTGCACCTTTCACCCAGACCCTTAATTCCTAAATATTTTTGCAGTTTATATGCAGTCAGTATAGCATAAAAGATATCATACTGTCTAGTTTCACTAAGAAAAAAACAGAAGTACTGTAATTTTTGGACAGGGTGACAACAAGTATGATGTGACATTGTGTGATGTGACAAACTGACTTAAACCAGGCAGACAAAATATCTGTTTTTACTGGATATATAGTCCGCCTGTTGCAGTTACTSTGGAGAGAAACTATATGAGATCCCTCACCAGACCTTCCTCTGCAATAACACCTAAGAGTTACGCTCCTAGCAAATGCAGGTGCAGGAAGGCAGGAGGAAACTCCACTGCTGTATCTGCAATAGTGTGTGGCCACCAGTTGGTAGGCATGCTGTGTTTAGGCATTGTGAGGTCTTCAAACACAGCTTAATGTTTGCATACCATATGTACTGTAATATCTAATCACCATGGGAGCAGTTTGGAGTTTGGAGTTTCAGCCTGATTTATTTGTTTGTTGATAACAAATCAACGAACACTCAAAACACTACACRGTCTTCAGCTTTTTTAAAACCAAGGAAGAGAAAACAACTGTAATCTGAAGCTTTTTTATTTTCTACATYCCAAGCTTGCTTTCCTTCTCATTATTCAAAAGTCATAGCCTACTCCATATCAAGCTAGAAAGCTTAAAATTCAAATGCTCAAAAAGGCAAATAAGTTTCAGCTGATATGTTCCTCCGATGTTTGGAACCTCATGAGGTCCTAACAAAAGAAGCTTGGACTGAATTAGGAATTAGGATTGAATTTTCTAAGGGCAACTAAATCATTCTTGATATAAAAGGCATTCTTAAAAGCCTAGGTACATTGTCATTATGTTTCATCAGTTCCATATTGCAGATCCACCTTCAAACTTCCATGTAAATCGCCAGAATATTTAATATGATTGCTTTTCACAGTTAGCTGGGGAAAAACTATAATCATACCCAAATTAAGAAACTGAAGAATCAAGCTGTCTCACAAGAATATGCTTTGCTTATAGTCACATAACTTTTCAAAGTAAAAGGATGCTGAAAGATACATGTATGTAAACCCTTCACAGTACAGCAAAGGGAGATGATTTTTTTTTCATAATGATTCCAATCATTATGATGCACAATAATCCAAACATTCAAATTTCCAAAAGGAATCATCCTATTTCTTCCTCTCATCTCCAGCTATGCAATTGGGCAGGAAGTTGCACTCTTCTAGCCACAGCACAGAAAATAATGAGCTTTTGAAAGTTTTTTCCCCCCTTAATCTCAGGGTTAAAACTCCAAGGAAGAGGTGGGTAGAATATGGTGGGAGGAGGAGGAGGAGGAAAAGAGTGAGACTGCCCATTTCAATAACTTCCAGCCACTAAATGGATTTAGCTGCAACCCAAAATCACATCCTTTTGCACAGCTCTGGCAATGATGAGACACTTTAAAGAGGATGCAAATTCTACAGTATTTACATCCACTCTAAGAACATTTTACATTGCCAGAACAGTGTGGAAACCTGTAGTGCAAATAAAAAGCAGACCAAATACATGCACTGTTGAATTCAGTTACCTGTAGCTTCCTTTTTTTATCAACTGTTTCTATGGAAAATATGATGGATAAGGGCAATTTTATTATGTTTACTAAGAAGACCTAGAAGGCAATGAATTTTGACTTTTTTGATTGGTGAAGTGCTAAGGAATGTTCAATAAAATTGCAGATACCTGTCTAGAAAATGTAAACATAATGACAGCGGTCTTATTTTTCCAAACTCTCAGATCCTTTAGAAGCAGATAGTAGAATTGATGGATATATCTTGAAAATTAGCATAAAATCCTGACAATCCTTTATTGTGATATTAGTTTATTTGTAATAAAATGGCAGGTATTTCCTTAAATGTTCTACTGCAGTTACAGTATGAATGTGCGAAGTATAACATTAAATAGCTGACTCAAGCCAACCTGAATGTGGTTTCAGAAACATCTGCACTGGCATTAAAATAAATAAATGTTCAAATAACACTGCGTGACAACTGTCCCACGAGGTGCTATGCAAAAAATGTGGCCAGTTCACCCAGCAATCCCAGAGAGTAAAAGCTTTAATAATAATRATGCTTTTAGATGTACAAGCTTAACAGTGCATTCTTAACAAACTGATGGAAAGCACAAATAAGGCATGAAAATATTATTTGTAGAACATTTTATTTTTGTTACTTTAGTTTTAGATATTCAAAATACCAGTTTAATCTACCCTTGAAGCAATAATGATAAGAGATTTACTATTTTATTTTGCATGTCAGCTGTATCTGTATTTTATCACTAAAATGCTGTAACTTCTATGCMACATCGGTGCTACTATTTTCACTTGCATATAAGTCTTCTGACTTTTCATGTAGAGACCCTGTCAAAATCTCAGCATTTATTACAGRCAAGTCATGGGTTCTGATTCTTTTGAAATGACCCACCAACAAAGATGCCCATACTATACATCATACTATATTCTTGAGTAGATTTTCTTCACAGTAACCAKTACAGTATAGTTCTCCCCAACTATTGCAGAGATTTCTCCCTGCCTTCTCTCCTTTGGCCATGGATTATGCCAACATGCTTCCATTATTGCATTCTTACCCTGACAGTGAGTGGGATGGTTTTATCATTGCGTCACTGTGCTGGATACAGACCTACATTATTATTTCTGTCACAGATTTCCTGCCTAGCCTTGGACAAATAATCTCTTTATGCCTCTAATGGTAAAATGAGGCTAACACTTCTCAAACTCATACGGATATTCTAAAGATCAGTTGATTAGTCTTTGTGAGATACTCTGACATTAGCGAACAGATGCTCAAAAAAGCCAGAAAATATACAGCGATCTTTGATTTCTGATCTTCCAGCTGTTTTTTTTTTTTAATTGCTTTTTACTTAATAAGTCCCAGCTGGATGATCTTGCATTAGTTTTTTAAGGTGGAGCCAATTTTCTTCTCTTCTTTTTGGAGCTCTTTATCCTTTGCTGAGTTAGCRATACATATGCTTTCTAAGCATATTTATTTGCTGCTTTTTATCCATTCCCAAGTGCCTTTTAAATGTCTATATACAAAAACCTGCAAAGAAAGAAATAAGACTGCTGCAGGGATATCACATAGCAAATAGATAAACAATCTATTAAATATTTAGCTATATGGTCCCTTCATGATCATATCAAAATACCCACAGTGGGAGGTATAGAAGAAACACAATATAGTCTATAGAAACTGCAGAGAGGAACATTTGTTTGTATAGAATGCAATATGCCTAGGACACTAAAATTAACCTCCTGTTCTTTTAAGTGTATTTTGGGATAATTAACCACTCCAAGTAATAAGGGCTTTGGTTTTTATATCTCATCCATAGATGACTGCAAAATCAGCATCTTCTATGCATCTTGATGTAATACAAACTCAGAGAAGTGTTCTGCATACTAAATTACCACAACTCACTTTTCAGCAAAGTTTTGCTTGGAGATTCCTATCTGTGAACTAACAAGACATCATCCTATTAGTGTGGGTTATATAGGGCAATGAGCTCCCCAATTTCTCTATTTAGAGACCACACATTATAATTTACATCTATTTTGGAAATGCTTTCCATTGTTGTGCATCCTTCCTGCTGAACTAGGTTTTACACTGATGAATTCTACAAGGGTGTGCTACTTTCTGTAGGAAAGACAGAGACAGATTCAGGACAGTTGAAAACAAGACATTGTCCATACAGAAAGAAACAGTAAAAGCTTTCATAAAGGGTAATTTAACGTAGCCAATTTACAAGCAATTTACACGCTGAAAAACAGCAACTTCTTTTCACTCTTCTTCCATATTTTTCACATTTATCTCAGAACATAGCTTTCCTTCAGGAAACTAAAATCTCTAAAATTTGCCATTAGTTACTCAGCTGCTCCCTACTCTCCCGTTTTGCTCTTTGTGTTTTGGAGCACACATCTGACACACTGCAGTAAAAATGTTCCTTTTTTTAAATAAGAAGCAGAAGGGGGAAGGGTGTTGATTCAGGTTTGCTGGTGTTCACTCATCTATATAATTTTCACATAAATGGCCATAACAACCTAGCTTCTTATATTCATTTCTCCCCTGTTAGAAAAAGGAAGCAGGTTTCAGACACTGGGGATATAAACACAGGAGGTAGCAGGTAAGAACAGGAGGGCTGTGATGAACAGTGAATCTGTCTGGCTTTGTCAATTATCATAAAGAGTTATAAAATCAGTTAGTATTCAATCCCAGTCCCTGCCAGTTGGTGCTGCAGTTAATGGACTGAATGATGCCTCAGAGGCATTTTTCTGCCCGATTAACTGCAGGAAATTTAGCACCTGTGTAAAAAGTATTTTTCTTCCCCTCCTCACCCCCTAAGTAATTAAAAAAAATCTTGACAGAATATTTTTCCAAGGCAGTATCCATGCCACAGCAAAATCAGCTTTCCCTACCACTTACATGAGCAGTGGTGGCCCAAGAAAGAAAAATTATGGGCAGCATTACTAAGTAATTGCCTGAGGTAAATTTTTTAGGTAATAATGCTACATTTAGAGGAAAATAGTTAATGGATATTTAACATTTATTTTTATCATTATTCTATTCCCCCACCTTCACAGTGACTAGAAGTTAGCAAGCAGCTGSTTTTAAGAATCGCATATTCCGAATTAAGATGTGATCTCAGAGCCAAATTTGTGGGACCCACAAAACTGAAATGAAGGTAGTTATATTGTCTGTCATATTTTCCTTCTAGCTTAAATATTGTAAGAACTTGATGTTAATTCCTCCCTGAGTCTCTTGCACGTTCCCAAGTGGAAGAGGTCCCCTGGTAGTTTCTTGCCTGGCTTCCACTGACAGGAATCAAAATTCTGTTCAATCAAATGCACAGACTGCCATCTAAAAATTGCATTTGCAGTAAAACTCCAGAGCTTTAACGTTAAACTTTTTAACATTAAAGCATCTGGGGTCTCTCTGTGATCAGCAAAGACTGACATGCAGCTGAGACTACTTGAGTGTAGTTTTTACGAGGACATTGTGGCGTCTTGCAGTGAAGTTCATTTTATTTCCRATTGTAAAACTGCACTCTGAGGTCCCAGTGAGACACCTTTTTGTATTAAGCCATGTACTCACTCACATCTAACACTGGTGTACATCATGAGTAATCCTATTTAAATCAATCAGGTGCTACCTAATGTGAATAAAAATACTACAGTTTTACTCAGCCACATGGATGGGKATTAAGCAAGATGGCTAAATTAGCTCTGGCATCTTGCCACCAGTCAGAAGAAGCAAACTCCTCCCTCCCAAAATGTTTTGGAAGACCACTTGTAAAATGCTGTTTAATTTACAGGATCAGGTTTATTAATAGTAAACAAATGCATGAAAACAAACCTTCATAAAATTACAAGGATATTCCGGGTTGAAACTTGTCCGCCTGTTAATGTTGTGTTGGCTGGCTGGCTGCTAGTGACTTCATAAAAAAAAGATTTTCAGAACTTTTTAATTAGCATGTGGATTATCACAATGTTCTGTGTGTGCCAAGTTTCTGTACTATAATATACCTAACTAGTTAATTTGGAAGCTGTTCTGTACAAGAATACAACATCCATCTTACAGAAGGTTTAACATTGAAGAACCATCATTTTTTTTAAGATTGGGTGAAGATACCTACATTCTTCGCTTACTGGCAGAACACAGGGCAGGATACCTCTAAGATCCGCTAACTAACTGGCAAAAAAGAATTATGAAAATATCAAACCCTGACTGGGTCTGAATTCTGCCATTGGGTAAATGGAGATCTACAGCAATTCTTAAGTTCCAGAGTATCAGGAAAAGAGAGATGGAAGAAGGAAGAAAAATCAAACCAAGAAGATTACATTTGCCATCAAAAAAAGCACTTTAAAAAAAAATGGTCATAAGTCTTTCAATACTGTGCAATTCTCCAGCCRTGGTAAATAATGTTTTGTGCACTCAGGATGGGAGGAATATTCCCTCAAATATTTTATGACATTCTGTGATGAAATGGAGGGCTGTCTCATTTCTGTCTATTCCTACCTTTGTATGATTAATTTTTCAATGGGTTCTGTGCAGACCTGCTGTAACCAATTTGCCTCCTTTCTGATTCCAAATAATTTCCTACAAATTGTGCCTCCTGCTTTTCAAAGAGGCTTGAAAATGACCATTTTATTATTTTAAAAACAGTATTATAATAGAGCAATATTCCACCACATCCTTGCCAATTTTTTCTCTTATTAGTATCAGCAGCATCCACCACAATCCAACTCTTCCCTCTGCTCAGCAAGCTGCTTTCTCTGTGGATGATGAAAGCTGGCATGGATAAACAGTAAATCTTATTAGTGATGCCCACACGTGCTGTGCAAGGATTTGTATGTGATMTATAGCACTGAAAGAAGACACAATCTGATTACAAACGGAGATTTTAGAAAGGGTTCATCTCTCTGGTTGCTAAGTCAGCACAGGCAAAGCTTGCGCATCTCATTTTTAAATGGTTTGAGATAAGATCTGGTCCAATCCCTTCTGATTTCCATACATAGGCCACAGGAATTTAGGAAAGTGGAACTTTCAAATTTATGGCAGTGCTTTAGCTACCTTTTCATTTTTTGCAATATTAATATTTAGCATTTATGAAGCACTCTACTGTTTTGTGTTACTGTCTAAGTATCACTGTAAGGTATTAACTCCCCTAAGAAGTCAGCAGTTATTCAGACACATCATTGCACGTGGACAGATGATATTTTGCACTTATTTCTGTTCTAAAAATAGTGAATTGCTGTAGTTCCTTACAATATGATAGGGGTAGAGGAGTGCTACCTTTTAATGGTAATAGCAGTGGTTGATACTATCCCCAATATTACTGATCTGTAAGGCTGGGGGTCTGATTCTTAGAGCTGCTAGCACTATTTTATGCCAATTTAAAGAGGCTTTAATATGCACGAACATGACCAAGTTGTTTTATTACTTTTGCTTCCTGATCCTTGTTCTCCTGTTGCCTGTCTATCAGAGTGCTCTTGGACCCCAACTGGGAACAAACCAGCAAATTCCTCTTGTGGAGAAGCCTGAGCACACCTGAGAGTCTGTACTCCACAGAGGTGGTTGCAGACCCTGTCTAATGCAGCCCATGCATGATCTCCTTGGTCTGGTGCTGTCTGTGAGGCCCAGAGAATAGGATGGGATGAGGAGGGTCTAACAGGCTGCTCTTGGCCCTACCATTATCCTCCTTGGRTAGCTCCAGGATCCGTTGGCATTCTCTCTCCAGGGTCATAGTTTCATGCCTCTACTTTCTTGACATGATTTCTGGAACTCTTGGCAGAGCCCTGCCACCTTAGCAAAAGGCAGATACTGGTAAATATCTGATTTTGCATATACTGTGAAGTATGTGAAACAGATTGTACCTAGGGAACACACAGTATGTACCAGAGGGCCTTGGCTAGAAAGGCAATGGACACCAGTGGCAAGSCATGTGATCTGAAGTGTGGAGCTACTCCCAGGCTTCCAGGGCTACTCCCTTCCATGCTTCTGCAGGGCAACTGTAGATCTTCATCTGGAGCTCTTGAGTTGTAGGCACTGACGACCTAGCACCCAGCTAGAGAGCATTTTTCATAATAGCTCAGCACGTCACAGTTTGGTTCACCGCCCTTCTCACAAGACTGTGAGTACCCTTCCCACGAGACTGACTCTCAGAGGCACTTGGGTGCTGCCATGAAGCACAGTCATGCCCTTCGCCATCAAGAGATGACATGGCATTACTTAGAAATGGTGTCACACATATAAGAATACACGCTTCCTCCCACCTGCATGCTAAATGAAAATAACTACAGCTGACAGGATGTCCGATGCTTAGGTTTACATGACATCATTCTGTGGAAACCGCGGTCTTGATTGCCTTCCAACACTCTGTTGTCATGCACCCATCTTTACACCTTTTCACATTCAAACCACACTTTTGCTGATGTCCATCTCCCTGTTGTCCAGTTCTGGAAATAATTCCCTTGAAGCTTGTCAGGCTCATTGCATAGTTACAGTGCAGCAGGGGAAGTTGTTCACATATCCTTCAGGCCATTAGATGAGAAGTGAGCTGCTTATTTTCACACACTGGCAAGCTTTTCAGGTATTGCATTGCTGGGCTATGCAGCACACAATGAGAAAGATGTCTTCAAGGTCACTTTTAATACCTTTTCCTGCAGTTTCYGTAACAGGTGTTGCAGAGAGGCACAGATCACAAGGGACAACCCCAGAACTCCATCATGTTCCACATATTTTGGGTTTTGGGTCCTTGTCCTCTACAACTCCTCTCCAGTCCTTCGGTTACAACCTAGTAAGATGTGARGTCTAACTTGTGCATTCTCATACTAATTTTTAATGTTTGGGATGAAAATTTTTACAGAAACTGGGTATAATACCTAATATTTTGCATCTCTAGTTTGCACAAAGCACCGACCTAAGTTGCTTTATTGTTGCACACACAATTAGACACATTAGTGTCTAATGTGCCACTTTTGCAATGAGCTCGATTGTTTTTTCGTAATTCTAAATAGTCTTCTAAATAGTCTCAGTTGCTACAGAGTAGCATGGAAGTTTCCTGAATTATGATAAAATGGCAAAGGGATAGGAAAACACTAGATCTGAATTTGGTAGATATGTCAAACGTGGAGCAGATTAAATGGCATTGAATACATCTCTGAGCCTGATGGCCTTAGAGGCAGAGATAGAAACCACATCCCTGTCTATTTTAAAGGAATATGGCTAAAAATGTGAGGGCAAAAAGCTCTTTCTACTAGTAATTGTACGGCTTTATAACAAGGGCTACTGGAGACCAATGTTCCAGACTCTATGATTCAACTAAATTTGATGAAGAAAAAAAGAGGTGGACAATTAGAAGAGTAACACAGAAATCTCSGTGGAAAAGGTTTCAAAGGAGAAATTAATACATCAGGAAATAATGTAGAGGACATTTTGGACAGATTGTTTATATGACATTATATATTTAAATGTATGCACCAGCTAGGGTATCTAATTAGCTGGTTTTAATTCTGTAATAATTTCTATATTCAAGCTTAATCCATGAAAAGAAGCCCAAAGTATATACTACTGGAAAAGCRATACTCAAACAGCACAAGTCATGAGCAAAATTGTAATGCTGCCTAATCAGCCACMTCCAAGACCAGAAATAACATTTTGAGGGAGAAGCTCATTGATTTCGCCCRTAATCTTCCACTTCACTCAATGCAATCTATGTCTCAGAATGCATGTTGGGGAAGAAAAGCATATGAAGAACACATTTCTCAGCCTAAACATTTAGTTCTGAAGCAATACATTTCATCTCCAGAATTGTTCTCCAGAATTTTTGAAACAGATGAGCTTTTGAAAATGCCTTTGTTTTTCTTTTTTCTTTCTTTCTTTTTTTTTCTTTTTCCTGGAACTTTTAAAATGAAATGGCCTGGGAGCTGCTCTTTGTTGAAGAGGGCCAGCCCTCAGCTTTTTCCTCAAGTGAACCTTGCATCCTTACCAACTCTTGTGCTTAGTGCAAATTCCAATATATCTCCCTAATATTGCTGCCTGAAGATGTCTTCCAGACTGAATTAGAATATGTCTTCCAGACTGAATTAGAAAACTAGATTGGAAGAGAAGGTTATTTTGTCACATATCCTGAAATAGCAAGGGATAGATGAGACATCACTATAATTAACTGCTTTGATCAATATTTTACTGGCTTGTAGTCATTTCAGTGACCATTGTGGACATCTCAGCACATACATTTGTGCCACCTAAATTTTAAAATGATGGAGTGACAAATCAGTAGTCCAAGAAAAGGAAGAAGTGGAGAGAATATGGACATGGGTAGAAATTTAAACTTAGACTTAGCTTTTCTCCTCAAACCTGAGTAGAATGAAATGATCTGTATCTGAGAAATACAAAAACTTGAGGCAGGAGACCAGACGCAACACGAGAAAAGTTTTGGAATGAGAGTGAAGTGCAAACACTCACCAGGCAGTTCCAGAAAAACAAGGCAGTTTCAAAAGACATATAAAAGTTCAAGCAAAAAGCACTGCAATATTGAACTCTAACAGTTCAATTGCTGTTCACAAACACTGCCAAATGCATCAGTCTAAATGAAGGCAATACTACTTAATGGACTGCAGTGTACTCCTTAGCTCTTGACAACTATTTCAGTCCTTGACAAGATCCTGGAAAGGAGAACTGAAATTGCAGCAAGATGTCCTTCTGAAGACTGGAGAAAGCATCGCTATTGATCTTCATTGTTTACTTTTGTAGCAGGCTTGCAGCTTTTTTTGTTCATACTTAAAAAGCTGTGAGAATTCCTGTGCCAGCCCATAAGAATTCACCACTTCAGAGAGAAGAGTTAGGAATTAYGGATTTAAAATCTAGAGGGACGAGTAACCGCAAATATGCAGGAGGAAAGGCACACAAATTGGGGAAGGTTTCAATTAAAAGCATCTACCCCTCACCACTGTTCATTACTGCATCAGTTCTTTTGACTGGTTTAACTGTTTTACACTGATGTACTAAAATACACCTTAAATAGGTATAAGACCTTAAATACAATGAAAGCTAGACCCCCCCAACATTGTTGATTTACTGTTARCATCTCAACAGTAAATTGAGATTTACTGTTCTCAAACATTAGAGAAACACTGTTAATTTACTTTCTTTAGCTTTTCATAAAAGCTGCAGCACTGGCTCTTTCAGCTTTTCCTAATCCAGCTGATCCTGCTGTGATCACCAGGCATAGCTATTGGAATAATACGTATATCAAGTGCAGCTTGCTTCTGATTTAGCAAGAAAACAAAAACAAACAAACAAAAACCCAAGCCATTGTCTCCATTTGGAATTGAACGTAAATTACAAATTTTAGAGATTCAAGAATGGTCTGTCAGCTTTTCCAGTCTTTTTTTTTCATTTCAAATTTTCCTATTTTTTCTTCCATGTGAAACAAAAAGCAGATATGCTGGAAAGATTTTATTTTAGTAATTCTGGTCTGGTTTTGCAAACCTTAGGTTGGTAGGGGGCACACGAGACATCCACCAAACTTTTAGATGCTTACAGGAATTAAACCACAAGACTTTAAAGTTGTGCCAGCTTTCAGCYGCCTAAAAGGATTTGGGCTTCTGTGATATGTTCTTTCTTTGTTGTGAGTATAAGAAGCAACCGTGGATGTGGGCTATTCCTTTTCCTTTGTCTGCTTTTCTTGTTGTTGCTATAATTCTCTTGAAGAAAGAAACAAAGGCAACAGAAATACCAATTTCAGGGTCCTTCCTGAAGAGCTTTGTGTTCAAACTTTCATCCTGTGCATCACCAGATACTGCTTCCAACTTCTGTGAGTCTGTTTGTGTTCACCCACTCACATTACAATCCTATAAGATCAGACACATTTCTGTCTTTTACAGTCACTGCTACCAATCCTATGTCAATCACAGTTACTCTGGGTACACCCMGGGTAACTGTCAATCTGTTATCGGGGCAGAATCACTTTAACCTTTTCTAAGAATTTATGCCTTTTGTCATGACTGTAGCACAAAAATATCTTTTGCTAATAACAGGTGTTGACAGTAGATGCGGTTAAACTTGTCCTGACATACTCAGATATTACTCACCATTCTTTCAACTATCTTTCTTCCTATCACAAAAGCAAGTTACTTTTATGCTTGCATGGACAAAGCTCGATTTCCTTGTGGAATTGCAGGGTGCTGATAAATCTAGCCTATTTAAATAACCGTCATTCTGCAGTTGATTTTAGCCTTTTGTGTAAAGGGAAAGAAGCRTCTGAAATATTACAGGTTTGGATACTATTTTTATTTTATGTGTTTCAGTCAGTATGCAAACAGTAAAGAAAATTAATGGCTTCTCCTTAAAAATCAAACCAAGTTCAGGGGAAGTTGATTGGGATTTTGGAATTTTACCATATGAAAATCAATATAGTTTCATTGACTTTACTGGAGCATTAGAGCATTGCTAACTCTTTCCATGTGAAGAGTTCTGGCCTACCATCTGCAGAGTCAAGAGATGTAAATCCTCTTCCCACATGACCTCAAGATAAATTTCACTGACTTGTGGCAAAGTTCCCCTATACAGAAAGACATTTCAGGTGTGAATTTCCCAATAAGAGGCAAGTCCAAATAGGCCGTGGTTGCCTCATTAGTAATATAGGATGTTCTGGCTGTGGATGTGCAGCACCTTCTCTCCATTCCAGGGTTGTCTAGCCCTTTTATATCCTATTACAGAATAGTGTTATGCAGCTCATTTAATTTAATCCTTAAGTGCTTGAACACAGAAGACATTATAAAATATAAAGCATTAGAGGCACTATTAACAGAAGTAAAAATGTCAACTAGACAGAAGACAGCCCTGCTTAAAACGTGCATTTTCAATAATAGTCATGGAAATGTAGTGCTAGTATCTCAAAAGAAAAGGCTAAGGTTGTTCTATGCATGGAAGTCATCCAGATCAGGTCTACTAAATATATCGCCTACTTTTTTTTAAAGGTGATCCCAGGAATCTGTAAGAGGTCATTAGAGGGCTCTGTGTAAGAGAATTTGGAGCTATAACAGGTTTGGCTGCAGTAGAAGTAATATTACAGCCTGAAGCAGGAGAAAATGGGCTGCTCCCGCCATATGCTGTTGCAGAGGTGGGAAGCAATCATACAATTCTTTTTGTTGTTAAATGCATCTCAGTTCAACTGAGTTTCTCATRGATATACCTGCAATTACACCCAATCTTCAATTTTTTGAAAAATATTRTCACTTGCATGGTCAAGAGGTTCATTATGCAGAAATATCAGTCAAATACGTTGCAGTTTTTAACCACCTAGCCCTTCTTCCTCCTCTTCATCTTAAAATGAATAAACAAACAAATCCTCATCCTAATGATCAGGGGCTTGTGCACAAACATGCACTCTTCAGTTTATTATTTCTGTATTTCTTCTCCATCAGGGCTTGATAACATTCAGTGAAGATAAGCAGATTCCCTCTACTACCACTTTACCTGTTTTGCCAGCAGCTCTGCAGATGGACAGCCACTAGTGGTTATAAATGCTCTTAGCAATGCCTGGAGTAGGAATGYGATGTCTGAAATGCTCACAGCTAGAACAGAGCAATTCTGGTTAATACAGGATCTTTGACTTCCTAATGTTTACAAAAATATGTGCAAGTTCTTGCTTAATGGAGTATTAGTACACAGGGCAAAACACTATAGGCTTCACTCCATAAATTACAATATACATTAAGAAATGAAGTTCAGTCCACCAGAAAGAAAGTTTACATGGGCAGTTCAGGATAGGTTTCCTTTGAGTCAAGTAGTATTCAAAAGCATAGACACACTTTGCCTTTGCAGATGTTGACTCCTTTTCCTTTTGCATACAGATTATCCACCTCTTTGCTTGTTCATAGGCATCTGTTAGCTTTACGTTTTCCAGCTCCCCATGTGCACGAGCACATAATTGCTTACAAAAAGAGAGAACAATACAGTGAAACATCAAGCCCAGACACCAAAGACAGCACTGAAATGGGCATTTTCAAAGGATACTGTAGATTGCAAAGAATGTATGGGAGGGCAACTTTCACGATGCAGTCAGGGCTTGTAAAAGAGGAACCAAGCACAGAGAGACAGAACTGAGGACCTGAAGGKAAATGACCTGAATGAAGAATTCTGGCCAGGAAATCTGAACCCAAAATTCTCGGGCTTACTGAAGAAAAAAGTTCTACTTAATATCTTTCAAGTCTATCTTGTATGGGGATAATGTAATGGAAACAGTCCTTGAAACGGAGTTTTCTGTATATTGATTTCAAACAGCTGACATGAGCTTAAAATATCTTTTTATGTAGGAGCAGTTCAACTTCTTCCCCCCAGTATGTTCTGTGCTTTCCTTCTTTCTACTTCATTGGGRCTAAAATCAGCTTATATGGGAATAATCCACTTCTTCCTCCTGCTGCCTTGTGTCCTGCACCTCCAAAGGGCRTTCCCTATAATGTCACAGGCGGTATCACAAGTAGGGGCCAAGACTGGAAATATAAGGAACAGGGGGAAAGGAGAATTAGTGGTGGAAACACGTGAACTCTCAGGAAACTAGGAGACTGTTTTCATGGCAATGCTTGTCTCCTTAGAGATGAAAAAAGAAGAGTCAGATGAAGATAATCTCAGTGATTAGAAAGTGATGAATGGGTTTAAATTTTTTTCTTTTCTCCTCTTTATTTTTTTTTCAGTATTCACTTAGATTTTAACAAGTATTTAGATCTTCAGTGAAGATACAAAATTGAAGATTTAGTCTAGCTGTAAAATTATATCTGAGTACACACATAAGGAACCTATGCAGAAGAAAAATCCTGTTAAATTTTATTCCTTGCCTTTCTTTGACTATAAAAACACAGAAGACTGTGGTTACTGTTAGTTATGCACGTGAAACAGGCCATACATATGGCTTCCTATAAAGCATGTACGAAAAAATGGGGGGATGGGGAGGAAGGTAATGACAAGAAAGTTCATTGTTTTCTCCTCTGAATGCAATAGGTTGCCACAAAAGCTGCCTACGGCAAAAGTCAACTAGAAAAACGAAAGAATGAGAAAGGTTAACTACACGAAGGATTGCAGTCCTCTTATATTCATCCCGAAGAGAAAAAAAATCATTATATCATATTGGAAAGCCTCAGACAAATGAGACTTGTACTCCTGTGAATATAGGGTTTGTCCCATGAACTTTGAGATAATGACACAACCTTTCAATATGGCCTTATCAAGCCCCTATCTTAAACTACAGGGAACTTAAAATTCCCATTCCATTTTCTAAATTGCTGCTATCTCAGTTAATGTCAGCTTGGCTGCATCACATGCACATCATTGCTCTCACCATACATAGGAAACATACAGAACAGAACCGAAGCACAGGAAGAAATTCAACACCAAAACCAATCTAATCAAACAATTAAAAGCAAATTAAAGGAAGCTGTAACTGAAAGCTCCTTGGCATTAGTTACACTTCTCATACATCTCTCATCTATTTCAGATCCTGTACRTTGTCATCACTCAGTATTCACTGAATAATATCATCATATATTATTACCGGTATCATATTATTATCCTCTAGAAAGCAAACAGATCTGAACCTAACTGCTAGATACACATTCATTTGGCAATAACCTGGAGTAATTTAGGATATTAAACTATCTTTTCTAAGCTGCTTTTTTTTCCTGCCTTTCTGGTGGAGATTACAATCTTCACAGTTAAACCTTACAAAACAAATCATGTGAACTTGCTTTGTATTCTCCAGCATGAAGTCAGCTGGTGACTCAAGTAACTGAGAAAGGCTTTTTGAGGTAACCTATGAATGTCTGCAGAATGAATGTAAGATGGTATTTTGTTTTTTCCAGCAGAAAGATTTTTTAATATAAAATTTTACATTTTGATGGGTTATTTTAAATCAGGTTACTGGTCCTATCTTCCCATTCTCATTGTCAATAAATGGTATTTTTTTTCCATCTGTTGATATTTACCATTCCAATAGGAAAATAAGGACTGCAGGAGGAGGGCTAGTGATGAGGACGAAAATGCACAAATGCACTTTTTAATAATTATTTATGCTGTGATAGCACCTAGAGACTTAATTTTGCTATGAGCTGCGATGTAGAAAGCAGTCTTTCAAGAGCTCAATAATTTTATTTTGTGAGAAAACAACAGGTAACTAATAAGTAGGAGAAGGTTTTTGATTAGCTTAATGAGCAGTAGAATTGTCTGCGGCTGCCTGAACTGTACTTGCCGAAATTGCACCAAGGCACCAAGCACTTCTTCATGTCAATTTAAGGAGCAGAAACACCACAAGGAGCAGAAACACCACAAACAGGACTGCTGATTTTTCACTCTGATTTTTCCTGCTGACAAAATGGTGGAAAGCTAGCAGTGATCTCTGAGTTTTTCTAGTTATATAAAAGCACAATCCCTTCCCAGCCTTATTTGTGCAGGCGAGTAAATGCCATGTGTATTTCCTACTTGCAAACTCAATTTCAGAGCTGCTCAGCACCTCAGCTATATCCCTTAAGAACAGAGAGAAGGTAGAGTTCATTTTTTAATAAGCAGCAGCCACCTGAAATTGGTGCAAGCTGCTTAGTTCTAGATAAAGCAACGGCAGTTAAACCACAGTTAAAACCCCAAAGAGAGAATGACTGAGAATTAGGAACACATCCAAAAAACCTGCAGCTTTTAATTGACTCTTGTGATATACTGGAAGTGAGGTATGACTACAACCATATGAAACTCAAGTAATTTTCCTCTTGTTTCCTCATTCCTCCCTTTCTCTGCAAACAAAGCTGGTTTCATTGTTCACATTTCTCATCCTGGAGCTCGGCTATCTGCAGTGCATTGCAGTAAAAGTTGAGGGTAGCCTCTTAAACAACAAACTGAGGTTATAACTAAGGCCATCATATTTCCCTGGGGTAATTTTGGAGATATATCTAGCAGCTGCTCTTTGAAATCGGCTACAGCCAAAAGTGCTCCAGAAGGCAGGTGTGATCTAGCTCAATACTAGAAGAATTTCTTCCCATTTTAGAGCATTTTTGCTATTCTTCTCTTTAAACCACCCTCTCCCACAAAAAGGCAGTGAGTACAGCACTTCGTAGGCCACAGGCATGGTACAGAAATTGTATTTTTTGATTGCTTACGTCTAAAGAGGAAACTTCCCTGCCTCTGAAATCTCCTTCAGTGTCTTCAGTGATTGCTCTGTGAAAATAGCTCTGAGTTTRCCAGTAGGCAACTCTTTGAAGAGATGAAGAGACTTAAAATATGGGCCTTAGATTAGAGAAGTACAGAGCTCCAGTGAGAAGTGGTTTATAGATCTGATTTTTCATATAACTGTTTTACGCTAGAGGAGCATTGTGTATTTGTGTATTGCGTATACCATATCTCCACCCATTGCAAGTAAGGGCCAATCAGACCCACAAGATACATTATTATTACTGTAATATTTTATCTAGACAGGCATGGATGAATTTTAGAAGTCAGATCACTGGTCGGCTCTTCCAACATTGGAGAAATTTGGCAGAAGTGCTATTCTCTTCAAAGTAGACAGTGAGTATTCCCAAGAGACTGGATGCCAACATGTTAAAATCAAAAAGAAAAAAAAAAATCCACACATTTTAGTAGCTATACTTGATAAGCTAGCTAATTAGTTGTTTGAGGAGCCCTGAGATTGTTTCATGACCCCTTTGGAGTACATCAGACTGAAGAAAAAGTTATTTCCATAGGATTTAACATCATACAACAAACAAACTTGCTCCTGCCTTCTTGCACACTGTGTGAGCAAGAAGGTTTTTTCATTTCTAAGATGCAAACTACAATAAATTGCCTTCTCTCGGGTTGAAATCACTCTCCTGTTTTCTCTTCTATAGATTTGGCTACAAAAACTTACAGGGTAATTGAACCCAAATGATTTTGCTGTTCTTCCATGCTTTTTGAGCTTGCTATGCTCTATTTATCTATCCCTTTAAAAGTTGGCAGGATTTTTTTGGCATTTTATTGCAGATCTGAGTATGTACCCTCATTTTCCTAGCTCATGAAGCTTCATTAAGCCTACTGAAGATGGTGAACATTTTAGAATGGTGAACACCAAGTTCATTGTCCCTCCTCTAAGAAATACTACAGATGCTTATAGATTTAGGAACAAAGAAAGTGAAAGGATGTATTTCAATGTATTTCATGGATGCATTTGTATCCTCCAACTACTTATACTGGCCAGTGCAAGTTGTCCAAAATATTAAGATGATCTCTATCTTTTTGCTTTTTTTTTTTTTTGTTTTGTTTTGTTTTGTTTTGTTTTCCTCCAAGGGTTTTATCTCATGTTTGAGAGACTCAAGACCTAAATGGCACGATGCACTGCCATAGTGCAGCGACAGCAAAACTGCATAGAGGAAAGTAAGATTGCACTGCTTTAAAACTCTCTGTGTTCTTTTTCTGGCATACAACTCATTTCTAAGCTGTGTCAAAAATCCTATGCGTTAGTTTTCCTTGATGTCAGAGCGCCCGTTTAGCAGTTAATTCCTCTTTACTTGTTTTTGAAAATAAAAAAAAAAGGCAAGTAACAGAACTTTTGACTACATTACAGGCAATTTTTCCAAACAAAGTAGTCAGATCTATTTCAGTTTAGATAAAACAGAATGCATTTCTTCACAAACAAAAATGCACTTCTTCCTGCTTGACAGGATGAGCACAATGAGATGCTCTGCAACTTGCACTGTGAAGCCTTCAGAATAATTTTCAGGTACCTTTGGAGACACAGAACTGAGAAAAACTTGTGTCTGAACAGCCAAACCCTTCCTTTCTGAGCACTGGGGCCAAAGATGCAGTCTCAGATCACATCCACAATGTCATGCTGTTCTGAGAAAGACACTCTCCTCAGATAACCTTTCGGCAACTTCTTTTGTTTTTAAAAAAGTAATGTCTAATATGGCACGGAAAATGAGTATTGGGAAACACTTTATGGGACAAGGACCGAGCCAAGGTTTCATTTAGTATTAACAGGCTTAATAGATCTGTTAAACATACAGCTCTGGTCTGCAGAAAACATTCGTCTGGCCTGCTGACTTCCTGTGAATGTTTGGGTATCTGTGACAGAGCGTGAGGCGGAGAGCCCTGAACTGGTGCCAGGTCAGGGTAAGTTCACAGAGCAAAATATTGTACCGTACAGACGAGCTAGTTAAGCTCCAGCAGCAGCACAGTCACGTTCACCCAGAGCTTTCTCAGGGATAGGGAGAGCAGGGTGTTTTTTCAGCATGATATCCTATGCACAGCGCTACCACTGCTGGATCTGAGCTGCAGTGTCAGGTATCAGGGTATCAGAGCAGGCAAAATGGTAAATAAAACCCAAATGTAAGTACCAGGGAATTTTGTCTCTGTAATCTCCGTGCCTGCTGTAATGAAATTTTGCTGCACAAATGCCAGGCCATCCAAACAGGCCCAGCTCCTAAAATGTATTTGACACCATGGATCATGCCAAACCATGCTAGCTAAGGATTGAGAGTCACAGAGGCTTTAGATTACTAAACAGGACTAAATCCTCTCTCTCTCTTTTTTTTTCCCTTTCTGGGTTTTCACTAGTGTTGGATATACATTTTTTTTTCCGTTTGTTTCAGCAAGCAGAACAAAAGGGCTTTCCTTTATCCAATCCATTCCAAGTTTTTTTCTGTTTTCAAAACAGTGTTCAGTCCAAGACAAAATACTCTTCCTTCATTTCAGGCTTCCAAAAAAAAAAAAAAAAGCAAGGGAAATGAACCATGAACCTTATTGAGGGCTTATAAATCAGCATATGGCCAAAGATGAGGGATGTAGTGGTTTATTGTCTGAAGGCTCACATTTTTTGAGGGGATGCCTTAATGAACAGCCTGTAGAAAGACTGTGCAGAAAACAAGAAGTTTTGAAATCATTTTGTGTGCCAATCTCATAATGCCTCTCCCTCCTATTCAAGTGTTCCTTATGTGGCTTGGCGATTAGGAGATGAAGGCTTAAATTTTCTGAAGTGAAAGATGGAATTRTCTTTTTCCCCACATCTTTTTGGATAACCTTGTGACTACTTAGTATATGAGAAACAACTTCCTTCAAATTCCCTCCCAGCAATAAATTATCCAACAGTCCTTATATCTATACCAAATACTCATCAAGCATCATCAAAGACCAGAAGCATCCAGTACCTAAAATTTTTAATATACAACTATTGCTACGACTAAAGTCATTGCCTACAGAAATACAGTAGTTTGTGCCAGCAGACCTTCAGTTTTGTGTTCAAATAATATGTTAGTAGTTTAAAGATTTTTCAAAAATTTTAGGACTTTAATTCCCTCTCATGAATATGGTAGATCACTGCAGGCACCCAGAAGTACCTGCAATCACAATTATTGCAATTTTTACAGTCAGTTTTGACARTCACAATACTCATCACAGTTTATCATCAGTATCAACCAGTACTTACCTCCCATAAATAAAAAATGGACCTTTTTTGCTCCTCTGGATTATGATCAATGACTTCTGTTCTGTCTGAACACATTGACATTCAGTTTTCATTAGCACCTGTGGTGCTCACGCTAATGATCTCCAACATTATCTATACTGTTAAAAAGACAGTGCTTTTGTTTCACTTTAAGAGAGGTGAACAAACTGATTTTGAAGTTTTTACCACAGTAGCTCAACGCTGTGACCTCTCTGTTATCCTTTATACCCCTTCGCCCATCAGACAGCCCTGCACAGCTCAGCATCCCAGGGAGCCTCCAGTTCCCTCCTTGTCTATCAGCAAAGACAAACTGGCAACAACTTCAACCTGTTTGCTAATTCAGCACAGTGCATCGCTAAAGAAACCCTTCAGGTTATGTTACATTTTGAGAATTTCCATTTTTGCCTGTGGAGGCCAAGGCAGCAACTTGGGGCATTTCAGAGGTTGCTTTGGGTCTCTGCTCAGGCCTTGTTAATGTTTGTGGCTGCAGCCATACCACAACTGTTCCCCATGACATGGGCAATAACGCTGAAGGAACAGGTGATGCTGGTGAGACTCTTGCCCAGAGGAGGAAAAGCCCCATGTGGGAGAAACAACAGAGTGCTGTTGACAAGCACGTTCACGCTCCTGGCTTGGGATAAGCAAATTAACCTCTGTTTTGCACAATTGGGAGCATGTGAATGTTTATGAAGACTAAGTCTGGGGCTGCATGTGCTGCTGGAAGCTGGCAGTTACTGAGCAGAGCACGGAAACTGCCATGAGCTCTGTGCAAGGTGCTAACAGCAGCCGTTCTGCTGGCTCTCYTGCTTGCTGCACTGCTTCCTGGGGAAGTAAGTCCCTCTAGCCYTTCCTTAAATCTTTGACCTAAGACACAAGGACCTTTCCTAAGAAGGGAGGCAAAGGATGCTCTTCTCTACTTTGGCAAGAACTTTTGTATGCCTTTGAAACAACCCATATTCTTCCTCAGTTATAAATTTCTTGCTCCCAGGAAAAGCTATTGCTTCCACGTTCAAAGGGCTCAACATTTTCAAATCATAGAATCATAGAATCATAATGGTTGCAAAAGAMCTTCAGGATCATCAAGTCCAACTATAAACCCATCATCACCCTGCCTATTAAACCATGACCTAAGCCTCTCATCTACATGTTTCTTGAACATTGCCAGGGGTGGTGACTCCACCACTTCCCTGGGCAGCCTATCCAATGGTTCAGCCACTCTTTCCATTTAGATTTTTTTCCTAATATCCAGCCTGAACCTCCCCTGGCACAACCTCAGGCCAATCATTAGCTATTTTTTCCTAATACTGTGCATATCTTTTCCTGTTTGCTATCCACCCTACATACTCTATTAGTAAGATCATGTTTACCACTAAACACTTTTCTGCCTTTCACTGCCTACAGTTTTGTTGTCAAATGCTTCATTTTGGTGGTTTGTGCAYGCTAGCTTGAATGAAAAGAAATAAGTTTAAATTTGATAGTCTATTATTCTTCCACTACAACCCTGTCCACTGAGTCCCAGAGAGGCAATAGTACTTCTTGCATTTTTATGTTTATGCTGAGCATGCTCTGCTGGAATGAAGCTCTTGCAAAATCAGATAATCTATGAAAAGCATGTTCATGTATATTCTTTTAAATGCAAGGACTTGTCTTGGCTTACTTATATTAAATCCATATAAAATAGATTTATATTTAGAGGTTTTTTTTTAATGGACTCTCGATTTTATGTGTTTTTTATCTCTGATATCTTTTCTTACATTTTGAATGTTTTAGAAGAGCGATGCCCAACCTTTTCTTAGCCATGAGACATTAAGTTTGTGACTACTATTGCTCGGATCTGCTCGTGACCAAGAAGGCCAATGGGATCCTGGCTGCATCAGGAGGAATGTTGCCAGCAGGTSAAGGGAGGGGATCCTGCCCCTCTGCTCAGCTCTGGTGAGACCACATGTGGAGTATTGGGGGCAGTTCTGGGCTCCCCAGTATAAGAGGGAGGTGGAGCTTCTAGAGAGGGTCCAGTGGARGGCAACAAAGATCATTAAGGGACTGCAGCATCTCTCATATAAGAGACTAAGCAAGCTGGGCCTGTTCAGCCTACGGAAGAGAAGACTGAGAGGAGATCTGATCAACATGTATAAGTACCTGAGGGGAGAATGCAGGGAAGATGAGGCCAAACTCTTCTCGGTAGAGGCAGGAACAAATGGGTAATGGGTACAAATTAAAGCACAGGCAGTTCCATCTGCATGTGAGGAGGAACTTCTTTCCTGTGAGGGTGACAGAGCCCTGCCACAGGCTGCCCAGGGAGGCTGTGGAGTCTCCTTCTCTGGAGATCTTCCAAACCCACCTGGATGCCGCCCTGTGCCCGTGCTCTGGATGTCCCTGCTGGAGCAGGGGGTTGGACTAGATGATCTCAAGAGGTCCCTTCCAACCTCAACCAGTCTGTGATTCTGTGATTCTGTAGAGAGTGAAACAAAACAGTTTCTGCATAGACTGTTTCTATATAGACTGTTATACTTCTGTTGGGCAAATTCTTATCTTTCTAACCACTAGTATGGACTTCATTGACTGCTTTAGTGATCTTTATTATTATTAGTAATTATTATTACAATCTCAGAAACTTGTTGCTCCTTGATGTTTCATGAAGGACTTATCCCATATATCAGGAGACAGCAAAAAAAAAGTTGAAAACATTGTTTGCCTCTTCAATGTCATTTGCAAGCTATTCTAAGATCTCTCAGACATGCCATCTTTATATAATGCAATACCTTTCAAATTTCTCTTACAAGGTTTCATAACTGAATTTCAATGTTTGAGTTAACTGCAAAGTATTTAAAACATGCAGAGCTTCAAACCCAGCTAYTGTCGGAAAATATCGGTAGATTCTGATTGCCTTCCTTCTTCTGGCATTCATTTTGTGCAGCTACAAAGGTATGTTTAAAACTCTTGCACTGTCTTCCATAATTCCAGGAAAAARAATCAGCTCTGATGAGGCTTTTAACTGCACCATTTTTTCCATTTGGAATATTTTTAAATTTCATTTAACTCCCAGTACCACTGTGGTTCAGCAATCGCTTATTTGAGTCTACTTGTCTGTTACAGCCTTCATTTACTCTCTGATTAGACTTGCATGCGCTGAGCTGCGGCGCACGAATAACGACCTAGCTGCTCCGGCTGGTTGTGCCACAGCTTCTTAACTCACCAGAAATCRGGATCAAAGCACGTCAGCAAGCATTTACAAGGAAGAGTGACAGAATATGTTGCCATTTCCCCAAGTGTTACCTAAGATTTTAATCACCCAAGTCAAATACATCAAGCCCGAGTAGTTCCAACCTTGTGCAGTGGTTAAAAGACATCTTTATTCTTTTTGTGAACATTTGMAGAAAGAACAGAAAGTGAAGAGTAGTTAACTTCTCCTCTCCCTCCTAAAAAAAAACACGGTCCTGGAACTAGATGTCTAAGTGTCTAAATAAAAGCAGGAATTGAGAGGACCTTGATTTTTSAAGTGGTTTGCATCCGGTTGCTCACACTGGTGGGGTGCGTGTGCCACGGTTATCTCTGCRGTCGGGTCCTTAGGGAGCACGACCAGGCTGTGTCCTCATGGTGGCAATGGTGTGACCTGGGGCATCCTGCACAGTCTGGTCCCTGTGGTGTGCAGATCAGAGCACACTTGGTGTTCCTCCTGCCAGGGCTCTATCGTTCTCCTYCTAACATGCAGCTGAGTCAGGCCAGGGCCTTCTGCACAGGGTGCAGCAATATAAAGTGCATGGAGGATCTTGCCTGCTTCAGTATTGCCAAAAGTACCACATTCAAGGGCCACTGGTACTTTTGAAAGCCAGGCAATCTGTTGCATCTCTACAGAAGAATTCAGTATTCAACTTCAAAGCATTGATTTTTAYGAATTTTGATATTTCCACAACATTTTCACAGCAGGCCTTATCTGCTGTGAGTAGAAAGTATGGTGAAATCCTCCCCCACAGCTCATTTTGAGGACAAAGTTCAGGAAAGCAGCAAAGGCCCCGCACAGAAGCCAGAGCCACCCCTTCACATACAAGCTATGCTATTTTCAGGAGGTGTACAGAGCTTTTAGCAATGGCAGAATTTTGGCCAAAAGCACATTTGCCTGTTCACTGTCTTTCGCCTTGTTTGATTTTTAAAGGTGATGAGTGAACTTGTGGAAGAAGTGGAGGTGGAAGATGGGCCGGGGTAGAGGGAGAGGAAGGAGAGGAGAAGTAAGTGAAAATAAATGATAAATGCAGCATTTCCTGGTATCAGATCTTCTGTGGGTGACAAGGCCCGTGTTCACACTACAGTGATAAAGTATCAGCATAAGAACTGGGAGCCCAGTGACAGATTAGAGCTACTCAGATTGAAARAGAAGAAAAGAAACTATGACATTTCTCACATGAGCAAAACTTCCAAAACACAAAGCCCCGTCAGTTTCACAACATGTTCCAGTGTGAGAAAGCCAGAAGATATTAGCTGGTGTGTTCATGTTGCTTAACTGAACGGCCTCTAAATGTGTTTCCTGATGAAACTGCAGCATGACAGCTTTGAATGAAAATGCATTTCACATTTGAGACGCTTAAAACTTTCTCAACATATATTCATTGGTATAGATAATTCATATTTTTCTGTTACTGATATTATTGCCTCATCTGTGTACAAAAGGAAGAACAGAGAGAGAGCAAGCAATTAAAGGGCTATCTCTCAGAYKGGATATTTAGAAAAACATTTACTGCCGCTGWCAAAAGATACAATACATCTACCTTTAAATCAGTTCATTAAGCAATTCAGGGTTCCCCATTGTATCAACTGGTTAGTACTACAAGCAATTACTACACTGGCCTTTCCATTATCTCTGAGCAATATTTCCTTGAGCAATGTAATTACTGAAGGCCAGATACTTTCAGTTCTTTCATTTGTATAGTCTCAAGCCAAGAGATACATTAAAACTTTTTTTTTTTTTTTTTTAAATCTCTTGTCATGCTTGCTGACTCTCTGCTTGGAAATCTTTAATGGGCTATGGCATATCAAGCTAAAACGGAGAAATTGCTTATAGAGACAATCTCTGCAAAATGTAGCTTTCTCAAAGAACACTGCAGCGTGGCAGTGCGTGGAGAACATTACAGCATACACCTACAAAGAGAAGCTAAAATAAATCAGCAATYGAGAAGGTAAGAGTAGTAGAGATCTGCTTAAATAGCAGATGCAAGGGCTTACATGGAATCGAGTTGTGCAGTGCAGAGTCATATTGCAGCTATTAGAAGACCAGGAGCTTTTCTGGATCACCTGAGAGACTCTCTCCTTTAAATAAGACTATATTCATATACAGAGCAAACTCACACTACCCAAGTGCCCTTAATTTTGTCATAGCTGTAATCACAAAGTTGCATTTTACACTCCAGTGGTTAAAGTATACTGTGAAAATGAGCAAACTGAACCAGAGGAGATGCAGTTTTGCTCCAGAAAGCCTTCCTTAAACAGAAGGCTCCAGGCTAAGAGTTGCCCATGGAAAATTTGGAAAACTCCTTGCTCTAGAGTATTCTGTACATCAGCCATGAAGGGCAACTGCATCTGTTAGTTTGGCTGCGTTGTCAGAAATCTGTTGTATAGAAATGACCAAGAGAAATTAATAAGCAGGGGGAAGCACATCAACAGACTTTTCCTATCACTTAAAATGAAAATATTACCATATGCTATATGGCTTTTGGATTTCTGCAGATGGTGCTTACCTTCTGCTGTATAACTGAGAGAAAGAGTTTTACCTGTTTTATCTCAAGTAGTACAAAATTTGCACCTTTCATTTGTATACCAGGCAGGCATGATTTCTCCCTATTTTCGATTTTGCTGCCCTTCCACTGCATACCCACCACATATGCTTTGTGTTTTGTGCTCTGTCACAATGAGAAAGCATGGTGCTATGGGCCAGCCTCTGGATATACGTGCAGCTCTTGAGATTTGCTCTTTAAGTGGGTTCCAATGATGCTTACAGAGCATTAGCTACTTTGGGAGAGTTTTTCATGCAGGCTGGGAAACTGTCTCCACCTTTCCTTCTCCTCATGGCTTGGAGATTGCTAATGGTCACATTTAAGACCATTTGGGGCCAGAAGACAACTTGTAGGGCTGCTCAGTGAATATGCTGCAGGAATGCAGGATGAGGGAGTGGAATGTTTTCTGCTGTTGGCTGTTGCTACTGCTTCTACTGTTTTCTCCTTTTTATGAGAAAATAGAACTAATCTGGTTGTATTAACAGTTATGCTGTCACTGGTACGGATATACTGATAAGGAATAAATTGTTTAGTCTTTACAAGATCTGCATCAGCGACAAGGAGATTGTTCATTAGATTTCATAGCGTACTTACTTCAGCCTTATTCTGTATGTCTGCTACTGTCAGCTACTTAGGATTATAAAAATATATGTACACACAAAATTTATATTCTTTGATGTTTCTGGTTCCCATGTAATTTATAAACAAACAGGATCTTGAGTCTTGACACATTTTAACTTATTGCTAATGCAGAGAATAACTACCTTTGATGCATAGTCTCTGAAAGTCTGACTGGGACCTAACTGATGACAGTAGCTCCATTAAGAACCTCAGAATCATCATCAGACAGGTCTTAACTTAGTGCCAAATTACTTCTTTTCAATAGGTTGTGTAAAAATCAATTTTAATGGCTGATTTTAGTTTATTATTTTTAAATTAAGATAAGCATTTCTTTTCAGGCCAAACATTTCTGTAAATCAGATATATTATGAGGTTTTAAAGCATTTGCAATTTGGCAGTCAGTGTTAAAAATAGTCAAAAAGCTAAGTAAAGCTTCTATGCTGCTCCAAACTATATTATGCTAATTAATAATCAAACATTTTTTCTCATTTGGTAGTTATAATAGACCAGCTAAGTTCATAGGAAATTCTGGGTGTTCTTCCTCAAGACTTGCCTCAACGCATATATGAATAGCAATCAATAGGTCTATGTGTAGATGAAAAGAGAACTACTACTTTACAAATATTTTCRAGTAAAGAACTTGGAAAGATCTTCTTAAAGGACAGAACAAGCACAGGAGGCAAGAAATCCTCCTCTGATTTCATTGATCAAAACTTAATGTCGAACAAAAATTTTCAAAGCTCTGGTCTGATGAAGCAATGGAAAATATGGTCTTTACTAAGTAATATAGAGCATATTTTCTGACCCCGTGAGCACAAACACATCTTTTAACATGAACCTTGAACATGTTCAGGGAAAGTAATCAACTCTTGATGACAGACCTGCTCTTGGGATTCAGGTGACCTGCTGTCATTAAGCCAGTTACCAGCAAATGACATTACAACAAAGTGAGAGTTTCTGGACAGGTTCATTTCTCTCTCTCTTTTTTTTTTTTGTTTTTCCAGTATAGAAAACAAAACCAAAAACCTGTCATTTCTGTTGTCAGACCAAGATTACGGAAGTCATGTGTTTCACAAGATCACAGGAAGATGAATCATAAAGAGATATCAGGCACCATGTGTTAAGAAGCTGCAGATTTATTTCCAATAACTTGATCAGTTGACCTCTCTTCGTAGGTCATTGATCAAAAAAAATCCCCAAGACCTGACACAATGCAAGAGCTGATTCTTATTTTTCTCATATCAAGATGCTAAATTAGACCTCCTTTGGAGATATGTGAGAAAATTCTTTTTCAGAAAAGCATGCATCATATCACACCAATAGTGTTTTAATATCTAATGAAAAAATATGTCAACATGTCAAGATTCATAAAGAGTTATAATCATAATAGATTGTCAGCCTGATGAAAACTATTCTTTTGCAGAACTTGGGTCAAAGTCTCATTTGCTACAGGGGTCATAATAAGCAATTTTTTTTTATAGTTTTGGTGGTCAGGATATTTTAGCATTAAGCTATTCATTGATTCTATCAAAAATATTGGTTTAGAACATCTTAATCCATCATAAAAGGATAGTTTTCCCTGTTTTGACAGTAGCATGCTTTACTGATTTATAAAACCAACTGCAACATTTATAAAGTATTAAAAAAAAAAGATCAAAACCCATAAAACTAGCTTGCTTTTCAGAAATGTTCTACTATTCACATTTTATAGTTATATTGACTATTTATTATCCTTCATTCTGAGCTACCTATAGCTAGATATAGGAAACTTTCAGCACCTTCATCTTCTAGACAGTATTTTCAGTTTTATCATAACAAAGATGATCATTGACATAATCTTAGCGCAGTTCTATCCTGTCACAAATATAATAAAATGATCATTGGTCTTTCTGTATACAATAATTTACATTTGTTGAGAAGTGTCCATTCTCAATATCTCAGTAGAGTCAATTTAGCAKTACAATAATTCATTCTAATCAATGAGAACTTAATTATCTTAAACACAGATGGTTTTCTGCATATCTTCAGTAATAAAAGAAAACCTCAGAGAGTGCTAAGTCATTCTTGACTTCAGAAATCACTAAAAATATTCTTTTTGCTACAATGCCTTGTTTGAGACCAAGCTAAGGGAAATGGCATGATGAACTGCCTCTATTGCACTCATGTCACCAGCACTTAATTTTGCTGAATTGATTTATCCCGAGAAGTGTAGCAATTACCTGAACACAATGTTTCCCATGTCGTTATGGATTGCTAAGGCAGGTTTGAAAGTGGTGCATTCCCCCTTCCAACCCCCTCCCTTTTTTTTCAAAGTTTACCCTTTTCATCAATATTATTACTTCTAGGTAACTTTCTGGGAACAGAGATCTTCTCTTCTTGAGCAGTATGAATATTTTTAAGGTCTTTCTAACTCTGCTGAATTGTACTGTAATGCACAATACTTAGACAATTTCCCTTTACTAAACAAGGAGCTCGCCTTCAATTAATTTATCTATCCAAGTCAGAAGAGACCGTGTCCTAACTTACTGAATATGTAGAGCTTTATTGCAATATCCTATTCTGATATCAGACAACAATAGACCTTCAACTTCTTATTTTTAACAAAATTGCACAAAACTCTCTAATGATAGCATTGGCGCTGTTACTGGGGGATGACTATTCACTTTTATCTCATTTAATACACTTGACTTTTCCCTCATGGGGTCAATCTCTCAGGATGGCAAATCTGTTTTGCAGCTGTATTCACAGAAAATATAAGCCTACTAAATGATCTAACACTGATCAGCAGAGAATTTCAACAGATGTGGGTTACTTAAAATGCTACCAAGGTTGCTTAGTGCTGAGAAATGAATGCTTAATATATACTAGAAGGCTGTATAGGGGGAGGGGAGTGACATCATTATCACATAACACCATATAGATTATCAACATGTCAAGTTTTATGCTCTGAACATCACATTCATAATTCAACAGTGCATTATTGATCACAGAGGGATCGTGCTAGTGAGGCAAGGAGACTTCTCCAAGTTTAAGATCTCAGTATGCAGAGCCCATTTTGAGTGCATAAAATAAGCATGGAATTAAGAGTATAGCTGCTATGTAATCTCTATATTCCTGATCAAAGTAGCTTAGTAGTTAATGTTTACAGAAGAGCAACCGCCTCCCCCATGTTTTCAGCACATCAGTATGACTTGTCCTATGCATCCCAGTACCAAACCTCATTTTCCTTGGCTGATCTAGTACCGGACTAACAAGACTGTAACTTCCTTTCTGATTACTGATACTCTAATAATAGAAAAGAAAGTTAGATTTAGCAGCGTATACTTATTTGCAATTTGCTATAGTGATTGCAATTTGGTATTCAGCACAGTTTCTCTCAAATTATTCCAAAGAACTACTTGATAGCAGTTGATTCTCCCCCAGTTGTGGAAAAACACAGCTGGAACTGTCACTCTCTGTGGGAACATCAGCACTTCGCTATAAATGCAAAGGTATTCAACACAATTCTCATCTAAAGAATCTAATCTGCCCTGAGAGAAATGATTATTTATGGAGCTGAAACATAAGAAATAAACGGTTCAAGCGAATGGTCAGATCTTTTAGTAGGAGGAGGTCACCAATAAAGTCCCTTAGGGATCTGTACAGGTACTGTTCAACAGGCTCRCAAACGACCTCGAAAAATATTTTTGAAGAAGCACTTTGCTGGGTCTTTAAATTATTCAGATTAATAAATACAAAAATTGACTACAAAGAGCAGGTAGAAAGATGGACAAACTCCCCAAAATCAGGTAAAAAGAATAAAAAGCAGATATGGATGACTCTAATACAAGAGTAAGGAAGCATCAAATGTTACTGACAGATGCAAAATAAAGAAAAGAGAGGTACTTCAAGTAAGGAATAGTTAAATTGTGGAAATCCTTGCCAGAGGATGCTATTAATATATAAGGTTTACCTAGATAAAGAAAAAAAAAGTGACAGAACTCATTTATAAAAAAGAATCTATTTAGTATATCTTAAAGCATCACCTCTAGCTTAGGAATTTTCTGAGCAAGAAATCACTGGATGCTGGGAGAACATTTTCAGAAGATGCCATGGCATTTTCCATGTCCTAATATTCTTCTCTAGCAAAGCAATCTGCCCTGATTTATCAGTTCTGATGTTCTCCTGGCATGTATGCATGGGTAAAAGTACATTGAAATACATGATATTTACATTATTACATCTTTATATGCTATTTACATTGCAATCCACTTGCTTGCAATCTCCTTCTTCCCCGTCAGTGACACGTGCCATTCCTCTTTTTTGTGAGATTGTTTTCACATGTTGCTTTGCAGGTGTTGCTTCCTGCCTTTCAGAGACAAGCCGAACAACTTCACAAACAGGGGGCTTCGACAGGAAAGGAGATGATACGGTTTGAAACCCTGCTTCCTGTGTTACCYAGACCTCCTTCCAACAAACAGGCAGGTGCAAGCACTCCCAGCGCTGCAGATATCATGTTACTCGATCCTTCGTTAGCAGTCCCAGAAGATGATTCCACAAGTAACTGTCAAAAAATCCAAAGAAAGATCGTTTTTCACCCAGTAAGGAAGTTTGTAGAGACCTTCTACCTTGCTCACACATTCAACTCCTTCCACTCTGGGAAGCCCCACAGCAAGTGAGGGAATTATGAAGCCAATACCTTACATATATGACAGTGTGCAGGCAACTGGCATGACTCTGTCATTCTCCAAGGCCAAGTGAGGCCACAGTCCATATTATATATATTCCAATATCTTTGCTCTCCCAACTCCCAGTCCACTTCCTAGTGCTTGCTGGATGAGAGAGGAGCTAAGCAAGTTAGTCCTTCACAGCTTAATGGGCATCACCAGCCTCACTTTTTGTGCTGTAGACAATTTTTGCTGTCACCTCATGGGACTACAATACTGAACATGCCAAGCAGCTTCAACAGCATTCAAGTGAATATTGTCTCAAGTTTAATGAACAGTTTAAATATAAATCATCATATTCAGCAGTGGATGTTACCAACCAAGGTATAATTCTAACAGTAAAAGCCAGACCACTCTAACAGAACATTTCAAAATTGGACAACATGTTTGTGCACAATCACTTAGCTGGTTTTAGATCTGGCCAAAAGGAGACCGTAACTTATTGATCCCAAGAACAAAAATTATTCAGTTACTCATAAAACAAGAATGGATTTGTCAGGGACCACAGCACAAGATTTGACTTTAAGGGAATTCAAACCTTACAGTTGCTACTAATGATCCTTAAGTTCAAAATTGTCATATGCAACTTTTCTTTAGGGCTGTAGTCAGAGAGTTGTTTTTGGACTGAAATGAAAACAAAGATACTGTTTTKGGGGGAGCAGAGCTGAAGAAACAATATGTGCTTTTGACTTGCCTCGCTGTAGCATAATTCGCTGCTAGAGGATTGCAGTGGCATTCAGAGCACTCACCCTGCTGGAGATGTCACCCAGCCGGATGAAATTTAGCATTCTGCACAGCGCTGTTCTGTACAACGTAGAAAATAGCTAAAGAGCCTCCTCGAGTCCAAGCGAGCACTGTGAAGATGCAAGAAGACTATATTCCAATAGAGAGTCACTACTGCCAACAAGAATACTAAGTATTTACTGAGAAGTAACTCCATGAAAGTACRGAGAAGAGAAGCTTCTTCCTTGAAGACTTTTAAAAAAACTGCATCCTGTGTGGTCACAAGCACTTGCAAAGGAAACAGTTAAAAATCCAAAACTACTTGATGAAAAGATTTGCAACAGTTTAAATCTACTATCCTCCAAAATATTTTAACATTCACAAATTGATTTCAATTTAGATAATGTATCAATGAAAATTTCAAAATGAAATACTAAATGACCTCACACAGAAAACTAAACCTACGCTCCATGAAACCCATACTTACTTTTGTAAGCGTAGTGGCAATTAAAAATAGCCATATAAAGCAATAAAATAATTGCATCTTATCTGAAGCCCCATACGAGATAGAGGAGCGCCAAGTTACATGTTGCTATCTCACATCAGCTACCATGTGACAAGCAAGTGGCACAGCATTGCCCACAAGGACTCTTGCTGTCATGCCTGCCATCAAAAAAAAAAGCCATAAAACTCTTCTAAAAAAGACTTTTTTTTAGTGCATTCCTCCCCAAATAAGGAATTATGCCTGTCCCGTGTGTACTCCCAGCATGCCAAAGAGGGGCAGTATCGGACTCTACTGAATGGCTGCTGGTGTTATTTCAAGGCAGCCTAATTTATCAGCTCAGAAGCTGAACACATCTGCAGCTGGCCTGGGGAAACTGAGGAGGAATACAAAGGTGRCATTCCCACTTGTGTAGTTTGCCCTCAGTGTAATCCTGTCATCAGGTTGCAAGGCTATGCTCATGGGAATGGTGCAGAAAATAAAACCAGCAGCTTGAGAGGGAGAGAAGAGCCTAGGTGAATTTTGAAACTAGTAGTTGCTCTGCCTGTGAATTTGCACCTTGACATGTGCATTCATGGTGCTGCAGCCTATTTAGTAAGTGCTTTCTGGTACATAGGTCAGGCCAACCTCTTGGGACTGTGCCCAAAGCGCTGTGGCACTGCAACGTGACATGTAAGTCTTTGCATTGCACTTAGACTTCCTAAGGATACAAGTCTTTGCATTGCACTTAGACTTCCTAAGGATACTTCTTTTCCTGTAGGTGAGTGGCTCTTCTGGGAAAACAGAACTCAAGAGAAATCCACCGGCAGCTCTTCTGACAGTATCTCCCAGCTGACTTTCATTCTTCCCCTGCTCTGATGCACCCAGGCTCCCCTTCTTAGGAGATGAATCCTGCACAGGTATCCMGTGACAGTCAAGTGCTGCTAGACAGCAGAGCAGCTCCACCTTCCTCAGACTTTAAACTCTGCCTTACACTTGTGCTTTGAGGTTGCTAAAATCACTTTGGATCATGAAACTTTGGCAGGAGACTGAAAAGTGCAGAGTTAGCTCAAACTTTTTCTTTCTTTTTCTTTCTTTCTTTCTTTCTTTNTTTTTTTTTTTTTTTTTCCCCAGGAGAGATGCCTTATAGCTGATAGTTATTTACTGAAATCTGTCATTTATTTCCCTCCCTGTTTCCAGAGCTGTGTCCTGAAAGGAACAGCAGTTGCAAATATTGTTACCAATTTTTGCAGTGTGAAATGATTGTTTTTTAAAGAAAGACACTCCTTAATTTTTTTTCATGCCACAGCCTCATCTTTGGTTTAAACAAGCTTCCAGTCTTTAAGTTAAATTTTCCCCTCAGAGAAGAGAATTTAAACAAAGCTTTCCCTTCATAAATGTAAACAACCATGGCTACAAAAAACAGATGCAGCCTCTGAAGTGAATTCAAGATATATCTTTGTATATTCATAATATTTTAAAGCTTGAACTTCAGCTTTGTTTTTAAATATCCTTGTGGAGCCATGTTTCGCAATATTTTACCTATAAGAACAAAAGAAAACAATTTTCCTGCTCTCTTTTGATGGCTTTGATGGGCTATGTTTTGCTAGCATCTTCCCTCCATATGCTATGAGAAGACTCACGGAGGAATGAGGAGGAGGTTTTTCCATCTTGGTCTGTAGAACTGAATGATCCCACAATAGTGTTATAGGTCAGTGAGCRGCAGTTGTGGGAGAAAGCTTAGGGCTTTTAAAATATGTTCTTACTCTAAAATAAATGGAGCCATGATCAATCCCAACCTAATACAACAGCACTCTCTGGAGATTTGAGGTTTGGTATCCACCTCAGCACACATTTAGATGGGATTTCTTGCTTGTTTTAAATTAAACTTTTACATTTATCTTCGCTTGAAGATCCAAAGATATCCCAAAAAAGCATCATGTAACCTCATTATGTCCTTATTTGTGGTACCCATATTTCCCCTCTCTCCCTTTTGTATGTTTAAACTTGTCAAACTTTTAAAATACAGTCTTTTAATGAGAAAACAGATCAACACGAACAGTTGCAGCAGATATTTGCTAGCACACCCTTTAGCAGATATCTGCTGTAAGTATTCACTTTCTCTTTTCAAAATGACTATTTTTGGCAGAGTTTTTGGTTGCTAAAACRTGTACAGTTTTAGACATGTTCAATTCTAGACAAAGAGAAATACGCCTTTGCCTTCATGCCATTTTTCATCAGCTCTATTTTTTGGACTCATATCAAGCCTGTGGAGAAAAAGTTCAGTGCTTTTTTTCAGTTACCTGTTTTTCTGCAAAATAAAGTTTCATTTAAAACAGGGGCCTTGAGGAGCTATTTTAATATGGCTAATTTATTCTATCCTCACTGCTAATGAGCACTGAGGAATTAAAATTTCATCCTATGAAAATATGGCATAATGTTCATTTCTGTTTCTCTTATGTGTATTTTAGATTGAGCCATTCCCATGGCATCAGCTTCCTCTTTTTACATATCTCTCCTGCCCTGATTCGGTTGCTTCAGCAGATACAGCTCCTTCTTTCCCTTCCCCTGCCACAAGACCTTCCTGCTTGCCTTCACTTCGACTTTCTTTGAAGAGTTCAAGGACAAGGTCATAAACTGTGGGTTTTTTTGCCACATGTCTGAATGATTATGCTGATGTCTTCACTTTCCTACTTTCCTTCCAAATAATTCAAGAGATAATGCTGGAAAAGCAAACCGTTTTAGTAGCAGAACTCTCCATGTCTCCAGTGGAGAGACTGGAGGACATTTCCTCTACAGAATGTAACCTGTCTACTCAGTCCTACTAAGCCTTCTCTTAGAGCTCCACTTGCTATGGATATTACACAAAATGTCATGTTTTGGAGAAGATTATAAATACAAATTTAGGGCTCCTAGGAAACATATATACTATGGTCCAGGAGCTTAAAGCCATTCCTAGGGAGGTGGCAAGCGTGGCTGGAAACACTCAGGATCTGACTGGATTCTGGGCAATTCCCTGCAAGTGTTAAGGATGGTTCAAGTCACTTGTAATTCTCCAGCTGACTACATCAGCTCCACTTAGAACTTTATGCCCTTATTCTCTTACAATGTATGTCACATAGGCCATCCGATTTCATTTATAATGCTCAAATAATTACAATTAGAGAAACAGAGCTGTTCAGGTCTGCCTCTTCTTGGAAAATAAATACACTATTGACATCTTATGCTTTGTGTTTTGTTACATCGTAAGCTACTGTCACACCTCTGCTGCTCAACAGTCCGGTGCTCAAAAACTCACTGCATGCATAAAACAAAGCATTTTTGCACTCATATCTGCCTGGCTGCTACTTAGCTGTCTGCACGCTCGTCTGTGTTTGTATCTGGGAGAGGTCTCTGCCTTTCCCAGTCCTCTGGTCTGCTCGTTATCAGAAAATGAAAGATATTTTACCAGCAAAGCATCAGGATAGTACTGGGGAAATACATAAAGGGATAGCACAAAAGATGCCTGCGGGTAGCTATAGGAAATGGCAAGGAAGAGATGGAAAAATTAGTATTTAAAACCAAAACAAGGACCCAAATGAAAAATGATTATTGCATCAAGAGGGAAACCGCTGCCCTAAATTTCCTAAGAAATACAAAAACTGATTTATAGCAACTCTAAACTGGTTTTTACTTTTCTAAGTGACAGACTTCTTAAAGCATTATTTTACAATACGCTTCTCATACCGCAGACTAAATAGACTCTGAAGCACCGTGTTTTATAAYACAGAGCCTCATCTTCCTTCTGCAGCAATCAGAAATTTGCCTCTTGGCAGTTTGCCAGTCTGTRTCTTCTGCCTACCTGTGTCAAGTAGCTGGCAGCCTCTTCCCTGGCCACGGGATCAAATCAAAATAGATGAATTTGAAATTATCCTCAGAATGGACCAAGGACAAAGCACTGATAGAGAAGGAATGGCTGCTAACATCCTCTAGGAACTGCACTGTACCTCGTGAACTGGGCAACTAATCAAAACCAATTTTGCTATGCAAATCACAGCAAGTCTTCAAACATAACTAAAATATATGGGTTAATTTAATCCTGCCAGCGTACTTCAGATGCATATATATATGTATATAAAATATAAGTGTATGTATGCATTTGTACATATGTAACAATCTGGGTATTATAGAAATGAGTGTGCTCTGAAATTCTCAAGATGATTTCACTTACAGTGTATTTCCTAAGCTGACACTTAGACTCTGCAGAGTCCTGGACCGAGTTTAAGACCTCTCATTACGAAGACTCCTAAATAAATACAGGAAACCTGACCTTTAGTGAGATAAAATGCATCTACCACCCAGGGAATTTGCAAAACTGTATTGAGGGGGAAGCAGCAGATGAAGTAGTTGAATCTTTATAGCTAAGGGCATCACCAATATGATTCATTGGACTCAGACAGCTGAACAGTTGACTCAGAAAGCCCTAAAACATGSAGTGAAGAAAACAGAGGTTGTAATTCATACATGACATTCTTCCTTTTAAGTTAATATTTAGCTGATGAACAAGATACAGAGGAAACAAGGTTTCTGTGCAGTGCCTAGCAGAGCAGGCACACAAGAGAAGTTCTGAACACTTGACATTTTTTTTGTGGTAACCGTGTTTGCAGCAAGTCTTAACAAGTAAAAGGCCCTCCTGTGCTCTAACCACAGCTCCAGCATATTTTACTTACTTAAAAGTTCTCCTCGCAGTTCTACTGAAAGGAGGGTTCATTCCCTGCCATGAACTGTTATATAACACTGTTGAGAGAAAACTGAATTTAACCCTGGAAATAGCAAGTTTTCAGTTATGGCACATATATTTCCTGTGGGCAATTTGTACCGCAGTTTAAGCACTTTAGGATCTATTAAGAGGAGAGATTTCTCTGAGTAACAGATTAGGAACATCCAGTAACGTGGGGCCTGTGTAGAGAGGTCTCTCAAAACCTTAGCATAAATTCAACCTCAAAGCCACTTAGGAGGACACAAGGTGTCTTTTCACTTAGCTTATTTTGTAAAGGCACCTGCTGTACTTAATATTAAATGTAATTTGTCACACTATTTTTTTTTTGTTTTTTTTTTTTTTTTTTTTTTTTTTTTTTCCTTATTGTATATGTGGCCATTCTCCCAAAGGGGTGCACAATATTCGGAGGCAGGCGCAGCTCTCGCTGTGCCATTTCTGAAACGGCCTCTGCTTGCCCGGGTGCTCCACTCGCACATAAGGCGCTGTGATGCCCACGGTTATTTACTCCCCGGAGCTCTGGGGCTGCATCACGCCTCCGGGCACTTCCACTTGGACAGAGCAGCCTCCTTGACTGATGACTCCGCTGCCTAGTTCCTTGAAAGGCAAAGAAAGCCTCAAACAGAAGGGAGGAGAGAACAACAAGAGGTTAATAACCAGCTTGGCGTGCCAACACAGAAAGAATAGGCTGATGGCACAGAGGCAGAAGAAGAATACATGTGATGATAACAGAGGTTCATCGATTGGAGAAACTAGGCGCTAGGAATAGAAGTGAAAATGCCAATAATAGACTCCACGTGGCTGATTTCAAGTGGCGGTTTAAACCCCGTCTGATAAAGGACTAATGGGAGAATAAGTGACTGGTGAGGTTTGTTTGGGAGGCAGCAGGCAGCAGGAGAGAGGATGGATGGGCCCCGATCGTCATGCTTCGGTGAGAGACACAACTGCTGTTAATCAGAATCTGTCTGGCGATGATGAATACATTAAAATCCACTGTGGGCATGTTACCTCCCTCCCTCTCCCTCCACCCGGGCAAGCAGCTGGAATATTTCTGCGGTGGCTGCTGCTGCTGCTGAGGTGTCTGAGGCTTTTTGCATTTATGAGATATGACCCCTCTGGAAGGCTGGTCTGCAGAGAATTTGCCCTCRCTTCTCCCAGGCTGCAAAGGTATCTGAAATAAATCCAGGTGACCCCCATCAAAAGGGCAGGACATGGGGATCTGATGTTGTATAAAACATGAAGCTGAAGGGCAAACAAGCACAAAGAAAATTACCCTGATGCCAGCCCTCTTTCTTGATTCTCAGTTAAGATAATGATGCAGTAGTGGTTGTGTAAAAAAAAAAAACCCAAAAATGCAGACACAGACAGCCAGTTCTTCAGCAGAACACACAGTTTCCCCTTTCTTGTCTTAAAGTGCTGGCAAATATTTTTGTTCAACTTAATCTTTCTCAATGACCCAATTTCTACCTCCTCCACAATTTAGGATATTTTGGCAGATACCTGTAATTTYTATGAATTAAAGTAAATGTCAAAAAGGAAACTGCTCCTCCCATTACTGTCAAAGAGCTGGAAATAAAACCCAAGGTCTGAGGTTATAAAGCTCAATGTTTCACTTTGGAACATTTCTAGAGCACATTCACCTAAGGATTGAATATTAAAAAATGTTTCCAGAGAAATTTCCAAATTTCTTCAAACCAAACCAAGGCACAACACAAGATGTACCCCAATACCATCTTTTCAGATGCTTTCCCCACAATAGGTTTGTACCTTGCATGTTCATTTTATCACCTGCCCCTTTATGTTTTTTACTTTAGGAGAAAGATTTCTAACTACAGCAGATTTAAAGAAATGCTGGTTTCAGACTGAACTAACTATACAGCATCGATCCCAAACCTCAAAGGTGTGAAAGAAAACTAGTGATTAGAGGTGCAGAGCTGCAGAAACTGATGCAACTTGGCACTTATCGTTAGGAATGTGGCAGTGGTAGAGATGAGCTCTCCCTCACCAGCCCCATTATGCTCTTTTTCCCTCTCTTTTTTTTCCTCTCAACTGTAGGAAGTATCTTTGTCCATTTCTCCAGACCAGTCATGCCCCAAAACACAAGGAAAAGAGCCTTGCACTCCTCAACTCCTAACAGCAGCAGCTCTCTCCCTACAAATGCATCTGGGCTCTGTAAGGRCTCTGTTCTGATGCCTGCAAAAGGGGTTCCTCAGTCTGACATTCMGCCTTTCTGGTATGAGGGAGGAGGAAAGACCTTGGCCTCTCGGCATCACCCACCTTTTGCACAGCCCCTGCTGGAAGCAGCCCCCACTTTGAGATTCCTCGGRAAAGAAGACACTAAAGAGAGGTATTTTTTTGCAGCAATGAGACATTATCTTTCTTCTACAAATCTACAGCCTCTACATGCCTTCAAAGAACAGAGATGAAGTTTTAAACAAAATAGTTGTTTTGATTTTTTTTTTGTAATGTTGGACTAGGACTGCTTAAAAAAAAAAAAAAAAAACAGTAGGCTATAATGGAATGAGCATTTCTAGTCTCCAGATTAGTTTTGCTTGGACCACAAACATAATTAATCTCTCCTAAGTCAGACAAATTACTTTTTCTATGTGGGCCATTAATCCCTGCCTCTTCATCTGAAGAGGCCATCCTTCACAGTACCAATGTATRTAAAAGAACAGCATGCAAGGAGACTGGAAGGGCTAGGCAGAGCAGAAGCACTRCCTGATTTTAGTCAGACATTTACAGTGGCATTTTGGTCTCTCTTGTTTTTCTTCCTTTTTTTAACGTAGCCCAGGGCAGACCACTAAACATGCTGCTATCTGCAGCAATCCTATTGAGACTAGAATTCAAAAATTAAGKAGTAGCTCTGTACTGCACACATGCAGCACAGCACAGAGTTCTTGTTCTCTTCCATACAAACCCTGTCTACCCTTTACCTCTTAACACTGAAGATGTGCTTTGATGGTAAAAGTCTCTGCAGTCAACAGCAAAGCAAAACATAAGCACAGACCAGCCCAGGTGCTGCTTTAATGGGTACAGAATTTATATCATAAATAAATTATGCTTGTGATWATTTTAGGTTCTTGTATATGATCATGCCCAAAGCCTGTGACAAAGCAAGGAACGGATTTGTCCRCTATATGAGGCTCCAGGATCTGCCTTGAGGTTCGTTTTCTTCTCCTCTAAACCCTTCAGATTTGAAATAATTTTACTGCTCTCTCCAGGTATTTGATGCCCCRGTCCTCAGTATAGGTGCCACTGCTCACAGATCAATTACTGCTGTCATATCTGATATTGACTCCTGCAGTGCAGTGGCTAGCAGCAGACTAAAAAACGCCAATTTCAATTACAAAGCGAAACAGAAGATTTATGATTAGATGAGACAAGAAGATGACTGTTAGCTACACTGTGGTAAAAAAAAAAAAAGAAAAAAACGAAATCAAATGTTTTCACTTTGTAGAAGATACAGAAATACTGGATATATCCAGCTACCTCATTCATTTTTCCACTCTGTTCAAATAATTGATTTTGCCTACATATACACTCAGAGGCAGTTGTGCCACAACAACACACCCCTTTGAATGCAATTGAGACTAACAAGATAAGTGTGACAGATGTTCCAGAACTCCCTTGAACTCCACTGAGCTACACACCTTTTTTTACAACATTTTCCTTAGGATTCTCCCTCACTGCTGTGTCTGAGTGCTTCACTGGTTATCGTATTTAGCCTGACTAAACACTCTCATGTGGGGAGTATGCCTCACAGTAAATATTGGGATACACATGGAGCTGAAGGGATAGGCACAAGAATGGCAGAGRGATCCCTCAGCAAAGACAAAAACTAAACCCAGATCTCCCAGGCTGCTGACCAATGCTCAGACTATATGATTATGCTTCTTCMTTAATGGGCAATGCTTAAAAAAAAGGACTACCTCATCTCTTGGCAAAGATCTCAAGAGTGATTTCTCCTTTTTCCCTCTGCTTTGATCACTGTTCTTCCACTAACACATTTATYCCATCTTAGCTCTGCTGGCAGCAGTGACCTTTCCTTCTGGGTCCTGCTTTCTAAGGACAGTTCTACATCATACATTTCACTCACTGCTGCAATAAGCATTTCAATGATCAACAGGCCTGTAGTTATTGTGCCGTCCCAGACATAGTGGCAGCAGCAACACAGAGAAAGGAATATGCTACGGCCCCATGGAGACTCATTGACTATTCCACCTTATTTCCACCCTCAAGACTACTTCTGAGGGCAAAGCTCAACTGCCTTTGGCCCCATCAACACTCTTTTCGTTCATACCGCTACAGGCGGCAGTAGCAGGGAGCCTCCTGCGCACGCAGTTCAAGGCTTCTAGCCTCTCTTCTCCTCCAGACCCAGCTGCACTGCAGCAGGAGCTGTGAGAGCAGCCCGCGACACCAGCCCTAGGTGCTGTGGGAACYGTTGCAGACGGGAAGGCAGCACCGACGTCAGGGCATGTGGTCACCTGCACTGCGCGGCACCTGCAGAGATGACGTGGCCTCAGTGTTCTCATCACAGTCGTTTCCTATCTGTGGTTAAATCTATCTTGAATATGCTGGTGTAGTTTGCAGATTGGCTTCCTCACACCATATAGAGAAATCTCGGTTATGTTAAAGAGAATGAACTGGCATGGTATTAGGTGACGATACTCAGAACACCAATGACTTGCTGACATTAGTGTATCCTCCTCTGCTTTCACCGACATCAATCTGTGAGCAAAGATCAGTCAGCAGAGAYACTGCCAGCAGAAATGTCCTCTTAGGTGTTGACTTCGTGACATCTGCCATCCACATCTTTGGCTCTAGTGTCATATTAAAAGCTTTTTCTATGGTCTCCTCTTTGATGGACCATCTGTTCCCATATCTAAACTGAGATTGATATGTTTATTGATATGTTTTTGATTGATATGTTTCCAAACAAGGAAGAGTGAGAGAAGCAGACCTACTCAGGCTGACGTCTCCCTTGTGCTGGAAGGTGACATAGGGAAGGCAAGAGAAAAATAAGCTAGACATGCTTCAAGTCTTAAGAGGAAGAGAGTACTCCAGGTAGCTTTCGCRTAGCTTGAGGCTCACCTCAGAGTAGCAGAGGGGAGCTGCAGGGATGTGATGCTGTCTTACGGTCAAAAATGATGCAGAATACACTCTGTACACCCCTGTTCCTACATGCCCCTCACCTCTCTCTCCATTTTACCCAATACATTTTTGACTGGAAGTTTTTGTAGAGGAAGATTGGATTGAAGATGGATTTTCTGCAGAATGAGTTCCTACTTTAAAATGATGTCTTCTTGTGACATTGAGAAGATATGCCTGTCAATACATGTAGGAAAAGGACAGTATTTCAGTGACATTAAAGTCACATGTTCACCTTGTGCTGGCTCTTGAATGGCAACCAGAATTAAGGTTATCTCCAAGCCTGTTAACGCACAACAAACATCTTGAACCCATTTTGCTTGAATACTAAGTGCAGGGCATTACTTTAGAGAATTAGTGAGGACTGCATTTAGGCTGCAATTTTTCCTCTTAAGATGTCACTGAAATTAATTAAGGATGAACCTTATGTGGAGAAGAAATGTGATTTGCAAGTGGAATAGGCCAGATGCCATTCCCAGCGGACCTGCTGACACCATTCACACTAGAGCCAGTAAAGGACAGAGGAAATCCTTGACTGTTTTCAGACCCCATATCCAGCTCTAGAAGGTGTCAATGACCATAATTTTAGAAAGGTAATTCCCATGTTTCTGCAGCTGGCTGTGACTTTGGTAATAAAAAGCTAAATTGTTTGTGTTTGTTATTGTGTTTGTGTTTGCTTCCTTGTGTGTTTTGTTGGGCTTACATTACCGTACAGAAGATAGTCAGGATAAGTCACATACAGATCATACTTTGTCTGACCTTAGTAGATATCACCTCTTGAATGCAGTTAAGTGACAGGAACAAAGCAAACCCACAACCCTGACTTCATCAGTGTCATCAATGTCCCCAGGTCAGCTGGTGACATTGCAAAAGCCGGCAGAACGGACTAAGAAAGAGCATGTTCTTGCAGTGGGGGTCAATGGACACCTACAGAATTGTCCTCACAGACGCGCAGATGACACAGATGATTCAGATTTTCTGCATTAGGACCACAAGCCACAGGCAGTTCAGGAAGCCCTGGCTGAATTTTCAGCTACCCCATATCCCATCTCTTGCTGTCCTTGCCACCCTAACTGATTTCAAGCAGGCTAACAGGAAAGTGTGTAGGCTTCTTGGTTTTGCAGGAATCAGCCAAAGAGCTCCCAGCTATTTCTTTGGTGAGCAGTTGCAAGAATGAAGGCTGGGTAAGAACACTCTTAACATCTTAAATGCAAATTGGAATACCCTGGCTAATGTAGTCTATAAATGCCAGTGGCTTCCTGGACAAAGGTTCTCCTTCCCCCATCAAAGGAGAAGGTCTCAGMCAGAAATTTTAAAAAAAGTCATGAGCAGTGTTAGGTGAGCACATATTCAACCTGGATCCAAGCAGTTCAGCTTGCAGAATTTAATACTCAATCATCCGCAACAGTGCAGCATTAACAACAATAAACTCTCTTAATCCAAGTGATGGAGCTTATGGAGTTTGGAGAACTCAGTCCCTCCTCGCTATCCCTGCACCACTAACTTATCGAGGACATTTTTGGTTGGGATCTTGCTATGGACTTTGTGTTGCCCAGGCTTTGCTCCTGTGGAAATCCAAGCAGATTTTGATTGAAACAGGTGAGTGCTAGATGCTTCAGTAAATTCTACCTCTACAGTCCACACCAGTGAATATTAAAAAAAAAAAAAAAAAAAAGATTTTGCCAAATGCAAAGATTCTGGCAAAAACTGAGTTTCTAGGCCAAGTCATTTCTGAGATACAACATGACGAATAAGCATTTGCAGAAAGCAAACAGTCCAATTGATATTAGAGTCTCATTCCTATAAAACAGCTCTACATTGCCAGAAATATGGTTTACTGGCCACACATCACACAAACAAACAATCAAGAGAATGGACTTTGTTACTGAAGGGATTTAGAAGGCTTCAAAATTGGATGCAAAGCCAGTTAAAATCATTACTGCACAGACGCTGCCAATTTTCCATGCTATATCCATGTGCATATGAGTTGTGTAGTGACTGAGACTAGCTCATTGATGAAGAGTGTAAGAAAATATCCCAATTTTATAGAAATGTTTACTTCAAAGGCACAATATTTTTTCTGCCAGAGTGGAGTTATATTATGCATGATTATGCTTCTGTCATTATACCAAAATTTGGCATTGCCGCTCTTATAAAAACTAGACTCTGATAACACTGAGATTATTTAATACCACTAGGCGTATTAGTAACACACGCGGTATTACCAAGAGCATGACAAAGTCATTGCTCAGTAATCTTTGCAGCTTCATCAGTGAATAAACATTGCAGATGCGTGGCAGCAAAACTGTTTTATAGCATGCTTCGCTATGTGAGCCTGAATAGTATATTCAGCCTCTCTTTTCACAGCTGTGTTATCTCCTGGCAAGAAAATGGACTTGTCTAATTGCGGGAGAACACCCTTACGCTAAGAGGAAAGGCTCCTTGTCCTGTTAGCTTTACTTTTAACAGGGGGAGCAATTTTCATTTATAGCATTGTATGCACTTGTCCCCAGCTATATAACCTTAAGAGAGAAATTAAACAGTATRTTGGAAAAATCTCCCACTTGCAAGGTCTCATGGCTTCAAGCAAAGAGACATTTGCAAAGCTCACTGAACCAGGATTCTTGCCTAAAGACCTGCACGTTAGTTGTCTGATATACATGCCTTGGTAGGTTTAATACATATATGATAGAGACACATAATAGTCTGTTCTYTTTTTCTTTCAATTGGCAGTGGGAAGTGCTCTACTAAGAAAGACTCCAATCTATTTCCTTTAGCCTAAGGACAGACTGAAGCCTGCTTCTACTCTAGAAGATCAGATTAGGTTTTATTTGCTGGGGCAGTAGAGTAAATATCTTCAGTTTTACAGAGTCTTTCCAGTAATAGCCAGGCTTGCTGTAGATTGTAGCACTTCATATTGGCAAAACTGACATGTGCATTTGGAGCTTTGAAGTCATTAARAGGCAAATATACCCCCTCACCTAAAGCTATCCACAAATTAAAAACGAAGGGATGTAGAAGAGCATATCACTAGTGAGAGATGCAATCCTGTGCTACATGCTCTAGGTGACTCTGAGTGCAGTGAGTTTGGACCAGATGATATCTAAATGTCCCTTCCAACCTTAAGGATTCTATGATTCTATGTAGCTTTTCCATGGAAAATGCTTGCTTCTAAGTAAGAAGACTTCCTGGGTGAGCTTCACAAGTTGAGGTTCAGACTAGATAAATATGACGCTTTTTTTTTTTTTTAAAGAAATGTCCTTGTCTGACCTTCACAATCTGCCAACTAACTAAACTCTGTAAAAAAATTAGCCATGATATTTTTAAATGGGAATTCTTAGTGGCTGTCCCACAGCCCTGGTTACATAACACTGCAGTGCTCTCTGAATATCACAGGAGATGCACTGCCCCATCATTTGCTTGGACAGTGGTGCCTTGGGGTATGCCTGATGTTTATACAGAAAGGTTGGAAGGGACCTCTAGAGATCATCTAGTCCAACCCCCTGCTCCAGTAGGGACACCCAGAGCATGGGGCACAGGGCGGCATCCAGGCGGGTTTGGAAGATCTCCAGAGAAGAAGACTCCACAACCTCCCTGGGCAGCCTGTGCCAGGGCTCTGTCACCCTCACAGGAAAGAAGTTCTTCCTCACATGGAGATGGAACCATCACATGGATGGTGATGCAGCTTGCCCCCATTACCCCTTGTCCTGTCACTGGCTACCACTGAGAAGAGCTTGGCCCCTTCCTCCCTCATCTCCTTGGGTAAGTCAGCGAGTGTCCTCACACAGAGGATCGACAGCCCTTGTGCATTCGAAGGGGCACCAATGTGTGCAATCAGCTGAGCTCACTTGAGGCTGCAGTACCTTAAGAAAGAAGAGACTATGATAGAACTACCTGTGGTTGAGCTCATTCTTAGCAATCCAGATGGAGATCCCCAGCATGAAATACTCAGTGTTACTGATTTGGGGAAGCCTTCCCATCCCAGGACTCCAGCCACAGGAAAAGAAGGAGCCTGCTCAAGWCCCAGAAAGTGGGACAGCCGTGTTTGTGTGGATCAGGAGTTCAGGCTGAGGCCCAGCTGTAGGAATGGCAAATGTTTCTATGCTCGTGGCCAGCTTTGCCTACTGAGGGAACAATCTATCCCCTGATTTTACCTTTACCTGTACAGCTTTACCTGAATGGTAAAGCAAGAATGAGGGCAATGCTGTGTTCTCCTCTTGTCCATCAGCTGAGCAGCACTATAGTCCTCACTTCTGAGAACTCCAGTCCAAAGAAGTTGTTCAATACCAGACTGCAGCAGCGAGTCCTTTAAGTGAGACGAGAAATTCAGCATTTCTTCTGCCCTGCTGGCCTCMTCTTTCCCTCCCTCAGTAACATGGCAGGACACCCATCGAAGGCCAGGTGCTTCTTGACAAGCAGTGACATAATTTACATTTCCATGGCACATTTCATACTAATGAATGCCAAAGAACACTTCAAAGGAAGGACACTCACATCCGGGCCATGATAAAACACTGCAGCAGAGAAATACCACACAATAGCCTTATGGCAAGTAGCAAAGACAGATATCAAAGGTATCTGCCAAGGGACTTTTTGTAGAGTGAATGCAGTTTCTCACATTGGTATTGGTCAAAATATCAGAGCTGATAACATCCTCATTCCTTCAAAGGATAACAAGGAGTTCTTCTCAAATACAGGTTACTGTATCTCAGTCTTACATTTCACAGAGAGGATAATGTGTCCTGAGGCCAAAATCATACTGAGAAACTGGAATTAATAGTAAATCAAAAAGAAATGAGTTCCACTTACTGGGTCAGTCCTCACCACAACCTATCATAACCTATGTCTTCCTTTCAGCACTCTCTCATCAGGCTCGTAATGATTTATGATGAGATCCCAACCCAGCTCAAGGCAACATGTCTGGTTTCAGAGGGCTAATCCTCTGCCGATATAAACTGACAAGATGCCACTGAAGCTGATGAAGCGACATCAATTTATAACAGCCGAGGATCTGTCACATAAGGTAATCAGCCTTTAAAAGAAATAGGATGGCAGGAGTCCTAAACGTTTTCCAAACACAGTGCTGTCAGAACAGATCTCAGAGTACAAAACTCTCCTATGATAAGTTGTCAGAGACCCAGATGGGTTGCTGCATTATTTTTTTCTGCCTGGAACACTGTGCACCCGTCTCTCCCTTTTCCAGTTATTACCCCTGTACCCTAAAACCCTACTGACAGGAGTTTCTGGTATCATGTCAGTTCCAAAGTTTGGCTTAGAATTGGCCAAATATTTTGCTAAGCTTTCTTTTGTTTGTGTTTTTATTTTTTTGGCTACTAACTTGGTTGTTAAAACTTAAGCTTGAAACATTTCTTTTTCATTATGGCTGGGATGTGTGGAGTTTTGAAAGTGGCGAAAAGACCCTGTAAAACTACAATTAATAAAAATATGCCAGTACTCTAAACACTGCTCAGAACACTTCAATCAACAGGACACTGAGACAGTGCAACAGCAAAGTTGTTAAAAAGCCTATGACAAAGCAATATCCAGGGAAAGGCAAAATAATAACCCCTGCATTTCTTAGCATCTTTTAGCCAAACTGCTTTTCAGACGTATATATGCATATCATTCRTCTAACTCTGAAAGGTATCTGCCTTCACATTGGGACTAGGCAGTTATATAATAGGAGGTAATAAAACTATATAGCAGAGTCAGAGAGAGGAAAATGAGGAGTAACTGTGCTAGCTGAATTACAGATAAAACATAAAGTCAGCAGAATACCACTTCCTTTAGGTGAAATTTACTGGAACATTGAAGAGTGCATCCAAATTCATGTGGTTAAATATAACAAGATCACTAATGATTAAGCCATTACTTTTATCTCTAAATGAAAACACAGCACCTTCAGCAGCAAAATGTACCTACCTTAGCGTGATAGAGGACCTATGAGTTACTCAGTGAATCATCAACATTAATTTCTGTATCACCTTCATTTCCACAATGGTCTCCCAGATGAGTATCAGACAGTGAAGTCCAGTGAAGCCTATTATTTCTTAAGATCCTGTATGACCATAATCTAGATATAAAACTCCTTCTAAAACTTCTCTTAGGCCAGGAGTGYTCAGTATATCTTCTTGGGCATGTCAGATGGACCATAGGGTGCTCTAATGGCTGTGGATGATGGTATGATGGAAATGAAGACCCTCACATGGCAGAGTTATTTCACAGAGGAGGCAGGGACTATGTTTCTGAGTTTGAAGCAGGTTAGCCATTTAGGGTGAATAATCCTTTAGGCTACTGGAGCTGGGAGATTGTACACGGATTGCTGGCAAAATACCACTCTCATTTAGGATCTACGTTTTTACTTATTATAACTATTTGTAGAGAGACTCACTGCTGCATTCTATATCTCGTAGGACTTGTCACAGACATGACCCTGGTTGTTAGGAGGATCTTTGTTTTCCTCACTGCTTGGAGTGTCCACTTCACACTTCTTTGCATCCTAATGAATTTCGTACTTTTAGATGACCAGCAATTATTCAAAAACTTTTGTGGATGGCTGGGGGAATGAGCTCTGTTCAGAAGCCTAATTTCTGGTTGTTTACCATTTCAGGCCTTCAAGTGCATGAAGTTGTAATTGGTTCATGCTTGGATGCTTTCCTTTGCAAATAAAGGCATTACATTAATGTAAACACAATCTTGGAAATTGCAGAGCCTAAATCTATCCTAAGCACCACGAACAATATTCCTACAAGAGGAATTTCATTTCTTTCTCTAATAATTTTACAATATACAGCACTTCTCCTAAAGGTCTGTCACAGTACTGGAACCATAGCTTCTTTCAGATAGTTTGTGCCTTACAGATCCATAGCTTCCCGGCTTGGAACGCAGCAGAGGTAAAGCCACAAAATCAACCTCCTCCCATKCCCAGCATCTCTGGCTTGTGGATGCTCTCACTAGCTGTGTAGCCACCGTTCATCTTGGCAAGAGCTTCCTTTAGAAGTAAGAGAACTACTGACACAAAAGAGATCTGAGATATGTGGTAATCTCAGATACTCTCCTACCAACTTTCATCCTCACATATGGTAACAGACACACAGAATTTTCTTTTCGCTGCTGTAGTTGGACATGAAGCATATGGATCAGAAGGCAGACTTCTTTCCAATGGGAATGCTTTTAGGGCTTAATAGGGGAAGAAAACCAGAGAGGGTGAATCTTCAACAGAATTTTTCAATGGGACTGTAGAAAAGCAAAGTGTTGCCTACCTAGAAAATGGCCAAGCACACTAACTTATGTCTTTTTTGGTAAAGAAAGTTGCACAGCATCTTTAATGGAGGGAAGTGAACAAGATCCTGATGTTTCARCCAAAAAAAGAGAATCATCATTTTCACAGCCAGTGAGGAACTGCTCCTGGCTTGGAGGGAGGAGCACCGCTTGCTGAAGCAATATCACCTGCTGCCTCCTGGGCTCTGTCCTTGCCTCCTCCAGCCTCTTAGCAGAAGCACAGAAAGGCTGCAGGCAGGCTAGCCCTCTTTTCTTTGCATAGTCTGTTTCTTTTTCTCACTCATAGACACACACACTAATAACGTGACTGCTTTCTGGCTAAAATGATATCCCCAGACATTCTTGACCTGTAACCAAAGCAGATTTGACTAGTCTGAATTTCAGCTTTGAAGAATAAATAGGAAYGTGAAAAGGTGCTAGAATCAAAGCTCATTGCAATCAAAGACTAGAAATCTCCAGCTATGTCTTAAGAGACTTGATCTGGAGATAAGAGAGCCCTTCCAATTTAAGGAATAAAAAGGGTACGTTAAGCAACTACCGTGTGACTCTTTCACCCCTTAGTCCTGCTAATTTCTCATCTCCATGTGAATTTTATGTGCCTAAATGCYGCCTCTTTCTGAGCTCTTTTCTGTGACATGCCAGCTTGAACACAGAAAATACCTCTCTAGCTCAGGGAGCTTACTAGGATAGGTCCTAGTCAATCGGTAGCCACAAACTGATAAAGAATAATTCARTCCTGTTGCTCCTGCAGGCTCTGGTCTTGGGACACTAATCTAAGGGCTAACAAAGCAATAATCCTTTGCTGATCCACAGGCTCCATTTCCCCCAAGCTATCACTCCTAGTTATATCTGCCCTCATCTCCCTCGCCAATCCCCTTCCTTCCCTACTCACCCGTCTCACACTCTCTTTGCTGGTAGGGGCTCATCAGTCCTAGCTCTTAGGAACCACCTGTGCCATTCATACTCAGTTATTTTAGCCTTTTTCCCTCAGTCTGTGTTGTCTCAATGCAATGGATACTTTTCTTGCATTTTGAGACGGTGGAACTGAGCTTGTCTTGCAAGWCGCACCTTGTGCTCCAGCCCAGAGGCTGTGCTGAGGGCCTGCAAGCAGCTGAGCGCAGGCGCAGCAAGCACCAAACCTCCCCCAAAATGATGGTCAGCCTCCCAGGCACACCTGCCTGCCTAAGGAGGATGTACAAACGAGCCGACAGGAGGTCCTCGTTACAACATGACAACTCCTGTTTGTACTGTCAGCTGCTTGTTCAGCTGAAACGGGAAGCCCTAAGTCATGCAGCGGATCCGCCAACCTTCCAGTTTACTTAATCTACCTGTAAACACTGCTGACAGCTCTAGGTAAGAAAAGGGGCAATTCAGTTCCCTGGCAAAGTGCRGGACTGCCATCCCATGCCAAATCCCTCTCCAGCCAGGTTTCCTTGTGACCCTAGTTAGGTAAGGTGAAAAACACAGTAGAACTGACCTCCAGCGTTCATCTCATCATGCTCCTAATAAATAGAATTTGACTGAGGAATTGAAGCCTAAGTTATAACTTACCATAAATTTTATTCTGAAACCTCTGGCTACTCACAGATCCAGCCCAAATGAACCTTGCAGAGTTCTTGCTTTCTGTGCTGCACTAGGGCAGTGAATTTCAACAGTGTGCTTCCAGCTAGCAATGACATGTAGCTTAGCTCCAAACTTGCYGTCAGATGTCCTTGGACTAAGGAGCTGTATTGTAGGAGTCCCAAAGACTCCTAAAGAGGCTAAGCTGAGATGAGATGAGGTCCTGTTTCTTTCCCACCTTCACAAAGCACACCTAGAGCTCACCACTGGAGTCCACCCCGACACTCAAGAGCCAAAGGGAAAAGAAAAAAGGAGCCATAACAGCCAGGGATACGCTCCCAAATGCTCCAATTCATCAGCCTGAAAGCATGGGTTGTTTGCTTTCAGTGGGTGTCTCAGGATCAGAACGTTTTTACTAGCAATGAGCATTGGGGATGCGGAGCACATTACTGGCTAGGCTGTCAAAAACCCATGAGCTCTCTCGCTTGATTTAAGAGACATGAGAGGCTCCTCTCATCATGCACATGGTTTTAGTTTATTTACTCCACATTTCAAAACCAAAGCAGAGTTTAGAGATCTGTGTATTTCAAATCATACACTGATTTGAAAATTACAATAAAACCACAGTGATCTCCCCAACAGGTAAAATGTCATTTAAAGAAGACTAATCACCTGCCTATAGTTCTTATTTTCTCTCKGTCCTTCCTTCATTCCTTCATCTTCCCCACTCTCTAGATGCTGAGGAAAATAAATCTACTACAAACATCAACCGATTGAGTTGTTTCATCTGCTTTTTTTTTTCCACTTACAAAAGCAAGTACACACACAAGCCATGTATAAGCAATTTGCCTCAGAGATGCCTGAAAGATCTCTATGCCACATCCATCATACATCGTAGTTCCTACGATGTATAAAAATTACCATAACAGTAAAACCTCTTATCTAAGAGGCATGGATCCCTCCACAAGGCTTTTCAGAGCTGTCCATTAGAGGTCACTGCTTCCTAGTCACAGCGGGAGCCGAGTTTCTGTGGATGAAATCCCAGAGACCAGACCTCCAGCCAGAACATTTTATCCTTCTCTGCACATCAAAGAGGCAAACCAAAGACAAAACTCAAGCCCTACTTCAGCCTATTAAATATAAGAGAGGAAAATCTCAGGGAGAGGAACAGAGTTTGGGAAAATGGACACAGGCATCTTTACTGCGTCTTTGAAGAGGAGAGCCCAGTCACTCTGCTGGCAGTAGGGATGAGCCAACATTTTCTCGTGGTGCATGGAGCAGTCTCATCTGACACTCCTGTAACAAGTCCAGAGAAGTCATAACTTCTTAGACAGAGGCACTGCTTGGGCAATGTCCCAGGTATTAYCGACCACTAGCCTAGACTGAAATTGCTCTCAAGTGCCAAGAGAAGTGCAGTGGAAGAGAAGCTGACTGCCAGCTCGCGTATGGAAATTGGAGCCTGCTTCTTTTCCCTTTGGAGAGAACTACCCTCCCTGTAGCCCACCTATCCATCGTACATCCCTGTCCAAAAAAGAGGGAGGGCTCCTAATTTATCCTACATGAAACCTACAGAGAGAAGCACTGCAATGTCATGCAGGATTTGCCCACCAGAGCTTTCAGCCAAAAGTCACTCTGCCAGTTCAGAGGGTCTTGTAGTACTCCCAGAGTAGCCATGTGAAACAATGTGTACTGTGGCTGATAACCTGCTGATTATCCTGGATCCCAAAGCAGGTGGGCAATCCATCCCCTGACTGCATCCCTGCCACAGAGCACTATTACCTTCCATCCTGCAGTGCAGCARTAATGAGAATCCAACACCTCCCTCCTTTGCCCTCCAAATGCACAGGGTCCCTTTGGCCTCTGCACATCCGCAGAGCACCTGGTTACCCATTGGCCCTCAAAATGTCACATCTATATTTGATAGCAGCCCTTGTGGACAGGACACAAGAGGTGTGACAGAGCCACACTGCTGCAGCAATGCCTGAAGACATAAATGTAAGCCCAAGACTTCTTCTGACCCCATTCCCCCCTGGGGGAGATGAAGCATGTGAAGGAAATTGCTCCACGTGGACATCTTCCATCTGTCTAAATGCTCTTCCCCTGGTAATAGCTTTTGTCCTTAAGTATCTGACTAGCTCATTTGAAATTACTGTCACAAGCATAGTGTGTTTGYGGCATCCTTGTCTCTGCACCTTCTTTAAGAAGCCCTGGCAGCATGAAGATGCAGCGCACGGAGGTGGCAAGGGGACTGGAGACAGGGAGAGGATATTTGTGTGCTGACTGGACTGTCCTCCCGATGAAGGACAATGACAAGCCAGGATTCATCACTCACAGCTGCACAACCTCTCATTTAGCAGCTTATGATGAATATTTACAGAGGAGGCAGAGGCTGGGAATCATGAGATTGCCTGATGTTTCTCGTGGCAGGTTTTCTTGCAGCAGAGAAGAGGCCAGTCTGACAGCCACCCAGGATGCCTCTCCAGGGCCCCTTATTCCCAGACGGCAGAGGCACTGAGAGTCCGTATGTACTGCACACATACTCCTGACTCACCTCAGCCCCGCTCTGCATAAGGGAGGAGTTTGGGGAGGTCAAGCGGTGATGAAAACACTGCTCAATACCATATGGATTTTTGTGACCTGGCCCTGGAAGATCCAAATGAAAGCCCAGGACTGTAATCCAGGCTGCTCTCAGATTTCAGCCTGATATATATTCAGCCTGATATGACTTGAAAYGCTGCTGACTTGGGCTGGACTCCCAGTACAACACAGCTTTGGTAAGCTTGGTGTCTTTCCTCCAAGGACTGCTGCAATCCAACAGCTCTCCACTACTAGGCAGCCTGCTGCATTAGCCAGACTGCAATAAACGGGTTTTTACTTTATGTTTTYCTTCAGCCCTGGCTATGGCTGTAAAAGGGACTGTGGTTTAGAAAACCTCATCTCAGATTATTTGTGACTGTGCATGCTGAAGCATGCTAACACCTGCTGAAGCTGTTGACTATGGTGAAGATCACTGTTTCTGCCAATTTCTTGCCCCCAACCTATGCGCCCTATACCATGCACCTCTGAATGACTTAACAGAAGTTGATCCCAATCCTTGATCTGACTGAAGCTGTTTTGAGACACTCGATGGACTCATTACAAATGGCAGGAGTTCAACGGGAGTGGGATTCACAGGAGAAGGAGCCATTATCTTCCTGGCTTGCTGCTTTCGCCACCTCAGAGCCAAAAACCCGAATGTGTTCATTTTGCTCCTTCTCTTTGGTCTCCCTGTTGTCCCTTTTGTATAGCTCTTTTCTTTCTCGCTTGCTTTTTCAGGTTTTGCACACTGAAGCATGTTCTCATCTCCAGCCTGCATTTGCCAGTGCTCTGAAACAATCCTCATGGGGACTGTTAGACAACCCGCACTGCTGAGCCCTGTCGCCTGGAAAAGGTGCAGGAGAATTTACTTTATCCAACAAGCCCATGCGGGCAGGAGCAGGGAGCAACCTGTAGGTTGGTATTAGCCATGGTATTTGGGGTTTAGGAGAAACAGAGACAGATTCCTGACTGGGAGAGCAGCTGAGGAGACTGCTCTGTTATTTCAGTGCACCCCAGCTTCTGGGCTGAAAGAACCTTATCCCCAAGGATCTCTCTCTGGTGAGCGGGGGGCAACAACACTGCAACAGGTTCTGAGTGAAATCTGGTTACTTCAAACTCCCACACTTACCATAACAGTTGCAACAAGCAACTCCCCCTGCTCTCTAGTCACCCCTGGGTATCCCCTATCAAGTTCTTCCACCTTCTCCCCAAGTTCTGRAGGCACCTGAGAGCACAGCCATTTCATGCAGCCATCAATGGAAGGTGTTTATTGTGAGTGCAGTATGTCTCAGCATGAAGTGGACCCTTTTCAGGGGCTCAGAGGGTTGCAAGAGTGTCCCTTGAAGGGAGAGTAGAGAGCAATACAAGCACAGGATTGTTCCTGTTCAGGCTGTTTGTCTGTTCTACCCCTGTCCTGGCAAGTGGGAGAGCTGTCTGCTTGCATTACACTAGTTGCACCACAGCTAAGCAGCAAACAGACAAGAAGTTCACTCGAAGAAAGACATGGAGTGTGGCAAGGCAGAAAAGACCCTTTTAAAYGCTTATGTCCTTTTTATTTTATGTTTATTTTTTAAGCAATAAGGTCTCTGGTGGAAAATTTATTCCAAATGAAAAGTATACATGAGGAGATATATCAGGTTAGACTGAGACCAATTGCTCTGAGACCAATACTCACTGACCTGCAATATGTTAATTCACAATATACTTGGGAGAAAAAAACATGTTCCAAAACTCTACAGAGGTACAAAAGTGTTACTGCTGTGAACAGCAAATGAGCACTGTTGAAGCTGGAGGCTATAATAGTACTCTTCCTTTCAGTAAGAAGAAACGAGGATCTACTTTGAGAACAGGCAATTGAAAAGAGAACTGTACAAAATCTTGTAATGGACAAGACTGGTCAGTGCGAGTTTTCAGGGATAAAGGTTCTGGTCAGGAGGTAAAAGCAAAGGGATGGGGCAGTTTTGATGGAAAGGGTRATAGGCAAATGCAGATAGAAACAGGTGTGAGGCAGATAGAAAGCTGGGGCAGTGCATRCCCAAGAGCAAGCCAAGCAGTAGCTTTGGAGGTAGAGCTAGGGGAGATGGTTGGGCTTTGGAGGAAACAGGACTTTGTGTGCATTCTTTGTAGGAGAAAGAAGAAAGCAAGCTGCACTGAAAAGCTACTGGTTACCTATTGAAATATGCTCTGCTCTCCTGGCTGTTGGCTGAGGCCCAGAAAGGCTCCTGCATCATATCCAGCGCTGCACAGCGAGCCCCAGCAAGGAGGACCATCAGGAGCACCAGCCAGGAACTGGGGAAACAGAGCAGCTACTCAAATCCAAGGCTTGCGGTGGCCCGAATGCAGATCAATGCCTGCATAAGAGCAGTTGGAAGGAATGCAGATCAACGACTGCATAAGAGCACTTGGAAGGTTTTACTTGATCACCAAACCTAAGACACTCATCATGGAGAAAGTCACACTCAAGGGATCACATCTCCACTCTGACAAGCGTTCCCAGTCAAACAAGTCCATGGAGGGAAAACCTTGAGGCTGCTGCTTGTGCTCCAGAAAGAGAGGGCGATCCAGAACTAGCCCTCAAACCACTGAGAAAATCACACACATCACATAGAAGTGCCTTGCAGCCCCAGCAGCTGGGATTCACACTGTGGGCTTGCTAGGGAGCGAGGGACAAACGGTGCTCTAGAGAACGAGCCAGACAGCCCCCCTTAAACACAGGCACGCGAACAAACTTACCTTTCACTCCTGCTTCCACTAACCATCTTATCGCCATAGTAACTGTAATCCTAGGTCATGCAGCTGGAAAAAAATAAATAAATGAAAATACAACACAAATGAAGACATACACTATCGCCAAACACAGYCTTAGTGGCAGATTCTAATTTTCATTAGAGGCATAATAGCGGTTTTGCATAATTATACATATTTTGATGCCCAACATGCCCATCTTTCATTAAAATTCATGAATTCAGTTCTAAATGAAAAGCAGAAAAATCCACAATATGAGCAATGTTTTGAGGATTTTTCTTTTTTTAAAAGAAGATATTTTTAAAAGCTTAAGTCATATTGCACAGCTTTGTCTTAATCCTGAGATTAACACAGAGAAGAAAATACAACGATTAAGCCAGCTCACAAATCAAAACATTGCACAAAATGCAACAGGCGACTTCACTACTTTTATAAAAGGAGGGTGAAAAGCAAGCAGCAGACAACTGACCGGATGCTGGAGCATACCTGGAGCCGAGACCCAAAGGAAGGTGTCCTGCAGCATTTTCCTTTGGCATTTGTGCTGAAAGCCGTGCAACAACATTGCAGCGAGCAGCAACGGACCAGTGTGAGTGACAGAGCGCAGGTTTGTCAGGCACTAGTATTTACAACATAGCTTGAGGTCAGTACTTACAAGAGGATTATTATTCACTCGGAGGGCAGGGCACAGATCTCAGACAGCATTGCTTAAGGACAAACTCCATCCAAGAAAGTCCTATGGAGCACGAGAACATTCCTTACCTTTCCTTTCTTCCTTCTTTTTCTTAAATCCTCCTTTTCCACCTTAAAGCTCCCTCATTATCCACTAAATGGAGATGATCGTAGCATGGGATCCCTTTCCTCTCTTTAATGCTGAGTGTTTCCACGTGGACAGGGAAATCTCAGACCTGGTCAGACCCCCATATCCCCTGCTCCAAAGTCRGCGCAGGGGCTGTAGGGTGGTTATTACAATATCTCAAGCAGCAGGGAGCTGTTCACACAGRGGATTTGGGATTTCACCGTGAGCTCGAGTGGTGTGAGTATTCACGCAGCCCTAAGGATGCTCACAGAGCCCTGACTTGGCACACAGTCAACAGACTTGATACTGCTTTAAACCAAAAGTAGCTTCCTTTAGAGCTGCCTCTCTAACTCTATCAAAATCCTAGCCAGAGAACATAAGGAAAAGCTACTTCAGTATTATTCCAGCCTCAATTTCTCCCCTCCATGTGTTTTCATTAGTAGAGAGAGAGGAAAATATTCATTTTTCCCTCAGATTTCTGGGGAAGGGAGAGGGATTCTATATGTCTGTGTTCATGCCCATTTCGACCCTGGCCAGGACCTCATCATCCTCCCACCAACAGCAGGGAGCCAGGGCTGACAGGAGTCCTTGGCAGCCAGGGACTGGCTGCAGGTAGGACTGAACACAGCGCAGCACACCTTCCTCTTCATAACCCTGCAGCCACCTCCCGCCCTGCCTGTAAATGCATGCCTGAGCACTGGAAGTCTTGTCTGCTGGAAAGAGCAGTCACAACTCTCCTGAGGTGCCACCAATCACTCAGACCGATGGAAACCAAAAGCATAAATGGTGACTCTGGTCAGGCTGCCTCAGGCATTTCTGCCAGGCTGCAAGAGGAAAAACGGGTTCTGATGGAAAACTGGGAGGAGTGGCTGATACACTGGAGAGCTGTGCAGCCATAAAGATTGACCTTGACAGACCAGAATGTTGAGCAGAGAGGAACCACATGAAGTTCAGCAAAGACAAGTGCAGAGTCCTGCACCTAGGGAGGAACAACTCCATGCACCAGTACAGGCTGGGAGCTGAGTGGCTGGAAAGCAGTCCTGCAGAGAAAGATCTGGGAGTCCTGGTGGTCAACACCAAAGTGGACAACAAAGTGATTGCTCTGGTGGCCAAGAAGACCAATGGTCCCCTGGGATGCCAGCAGGTAGAGTGAGATGATCCTCGCCCTCTACTCAGCACTAGCRAGGCCGCACCTGGAATATCTGTGCAGTTTTGGGCTCTCCAGTACAAAAAGGACATGGAAATATTGGAGAGAGTCYAGCRCAGGGCTGCTAAGATGATTAGGAGACAGAAGCATGTGTCCAATGAGGGGAGTCCGAGAGCTGGGCCTATTCAGCCTAAAGAAGAGAAGACTGAGAAGGAATTTTACTGATGTGTAAAAATACCTTAAGGGATCCTATCAGTGTGTATAAATACTCAAGAGGATGGGGACAGACTCTTTTCAGTGGTGGCCAGCAATAGGACAAGAGGCAATGGCCACAAACTGAAGCTCAGGAAGTTCCATCTGAGCATAAGGGAAAACTGTGACTGTGGAGGTGACCAAGCACTTGAACAGGTTGCCCAGAGAAGTTGTGGAGTCTCCTCTGGGGATGCTAAAAAGACACTTGGACATGATTCTGTGTAACATGGCYTAGGTGACCCTGCTTGAGCAGGGTGRGGTGGACTAGATGATCTCCAGAAATCCTTTCCAATGCCAACCATTCTGTGAATCTGTGATTCTCTGCTGGAGGGTARCCAGCGAGAAAATAAAAGGGAAACTGTTAGTTTAATGCCGCTTGGTTCACAYGTTTTGGCAAGAATGAGGGAAACGTAATAGCAATGCCATCATCACAGTGCCACTTACGTGCAAGATACTCTCTGCTGAGTGAGTTTGTGCAAAGATCCCTTGGACACAGGGATCTGCCGCAGTGGTGAAGGATGTGGTGAAACTCCAGTTGTGAGGACATTTGTGTCTGGATTGGGAAAAAAAAAGGCTAGGAGAGCAAAAAGGCATTATCTTGAGGACTAGTTGGAAGGAACAGGCCCTTGCAGGGCTATGGAAAGAGCCAGCTCACACATTTCTGTCAGGATTTCAGGGTCAAAATGTGCAAGCTTGTGTCCTGTAGACCATGCTTGGCAAAGCCAGCTCTTCCACAGCTGCATTTGAGACTTGGCTTGTGTATGCAAAGCAACTCTGCTCTGTCCAGACCATACCTAGGTTGAGTCATGTGTTGCGGTGCTGCACTGTATAGACATGTTTGCCCAGGGTTTCCAGCAGTCTCCAAAGGCTACCCAAGCTCCTATTTGTATACAGAAGTGCTCAGACACATGGGACAAGTCCTGAGATGCCTCTGAAATAAGTGGTACTGGTGGAAGCAGGCAGTCATAGAGACACTGGGAGATATGGTAGCTCCACATGGGAGGAAAGTTAATAGGTGTGACTTCTTCAATCCTAGCACTAACTTCCCCATTGTTAAGCTATTGAGAAGATTCAATATCTTCTCTAGAGTGGTGAAGGAAACAAAACAGATGGTGCCCCCTGACATCCCCTAGCCCAAGCGCACAAGGTGAGACAGAGGGCAGGGGTCCCCCTCTCCACATCTTCTGTGTTCCAGGGAGGGGGTCACCTGTGTCACCTGCAGTTGCACTCGTACCTCTGTGCTGGCTTTATATCCCTCAAGAAGCTGGAAAACAGCAGGGAATTACGGCTTTGCTGGAGAAGCCAGGTAGGATAGACCCTTTCATGCAAGTATGAGTGTTAAATCACATTGAGATAAATCAATGCAGCAAGAACTGAAGACTCAGGTCCCCTGTTTCCATTCAGAGGGACATTTAAGCCTGCTGGAGATGTGGAGAGGATCTCTGAGCATATCCATCAGCACAAGCTTTTTAATTTAGTCAAACGATGTAAATGCCTCGGCACTTACACGCTAATGCCTTTCCTAATGCTTTCACAAATGGCCTCTCCTCACCACTCATGCAGAGCAATCTCAGGCGCAGCCTTGTGCTGGAGGGGGTGGGATCCATACCATGGCTCTATTCTGCCTTAGAGCCAGACCTATACCTCTTAAAGACACAGCATGGGGCGGAGACCCTGTCTGTCTACCAGGCAAGTGCTGCTCAGCCTGTCCCCAGGCAAGGACATACATGTTGTGTGTGGGATCTTGARGGGAGCACTGCTGTGACCACTGGGTGCTGTGCAGGGAAGGAAGTGCTTCAGGAACACATTTGAAGGCCAGCTCCTCCACATCCTGCCAGGATGTGCTCTCCTGTGTATGAGAAAGGATGTGCTTCAAAGGGTGTAAGGAAGAATTTCAAAACATCCCAAAGTTTTTGCAGTTTTAAGAGTTTCACATGCACAAAGAGGTGAGGGATTCACAAGGACTGTGCTGTCTCTGGGTTACTTCTGGCAGCTGAACCTAGATGGAAATCAAACCACTTCTTCCAAATGGACAGAWGGGTCAAAACTTTTGCAGGTGCCTTGGAAAGCAAAGAGAGCAGATCCCAGCAGTGAGGACCAAGCCGTGATCCCAAAGCAGCAAAATGTTTGTAAGAAAGGGGACACTTCAGGAAAGTGGGAGTGGAGCTACCCTGAAAAACGTACCCTGGAGGTTGCACACAAATGCAGTCTCACATGTAGGTGGATACCTGTGTGGGGTCTTGTCTGACATGGGAGCAAAAACTAGCATGCCCCTGATCAGGGAAAGCAGCTATATTGCCATGATACAGATTCAAAATGTGAGGCAGGGGAGTAGGGTGGCCGTTTAAATGATTTGCTGAAGGTGCACAGCAGTTCCTGACTGATCCTGGAAGTCCTACACTCCCTAGCCCAGTGCAGGGCCCATGTTATAGGTATGGTCTCTCCTACCCTTTGTGAGCCTCAGTGAGCTCTCACATGTTCCCACATTTCTCTCTTCCTCTCCCGTGCACCCCAATCAAATCCCACTCATCACAAGCGCCTTAGTACAAGCACCTGGCCCTTTAATTGCTGCAATGAAGGGTATGAATGTAGGCGATCCTGAGGCCAGCAAAGCATAAAATTAGCATTTAGCGCGCAAATGATGCCGCTGCATCATCACCAGGCTCAGCAAACAACGGAGCCAGCCAGAATGCCTATTTCCCTGCCTGCCTGCTGGCTTGGGCCGGCCCCGTGTTGCGATGACCATCAGCAAGGGCGGGCAGGCAGCAGCCCCAGCCCGCTTCTGGTACCCACCTCTGGACTTGTTGTCCTCCTTCCAGCATCCAAAGCACTACGTTAGCYACTGCACTGGTTCCTGCAGTACTTCTTATAGAGCAGAGAAATGCAGTGGCAGCTAGAGTGAGGCTGAAAGGGGGAAAGCTGCACCTTGAGGGGCTCCCTCAGGGCAAATCATCTGAGGCTCTGGCTAGCAATCACATCTTCACCTCCTCCAGACCCTTAAYGAGCTCCCTCCCTAGTTTGTGCAAATTCCCCTCTGGCCCTTTCACCTCCTGGTTACTCAGGCTGTGCTTTTTGTCTGGTTGGACAGAGACAAACATTAAAACACTGTGGCCGCACAAGCATAAAATAAAAGSCTCATCAGGCCAGGATGCAGTCAGGGCACCTGGTCCCAGGGCTTGGGTTGCCTTTGGGTGGCTTCCTACTGCACCAGGGGCTCGGAGTTCGGAGGTGACAGCTTGGCTGTCCATGGTGTTTGGAGTACAGCCGAGCCTTGGGATTCAGAGTGGGTTTCTTCCCGCACGGGAACCTGCCTCCTCCTGGACCTCTGTCTGGGACCAGCCCTGCGGTGTGTGTCTGGGCTCCAGATCCTCCTTGCAGCCAGGTAAGGAATCACTTTGATGAGTGAGCTACAGACGCATGGCCTGTAGCTGTGCTGTGGGGAAAGCTAGTGAGGATTTTCCCTCGGCAGCAATTTTAGCTGTTTATTGCTTCAAGATGTGCTCAAAAACCAAAAAACAAAACAAACAAAATAAAGCCCCCACACCCTACTGGAAAGTTCTGCTATAAACAACAACCACACTGCAACTACATGCCTACACTCATGCACGCATGCATATATACACACACACACATGTGTATGTGTAGAAAGCAATGGCTATGACAGCGTAAAGAATAAATATCAACCCAACACTGAAGGATTTTGGAAATAGTCACTCTCTCTTTTTTTATTCAATGTAATGTTATTGGCTGTGTGCTTTTTTTTTTTTTAATGTCTGGACTGACTAGAACAGCAGAAACTAATCAGTGGTAACTATGATTAACAGTCACATCTTGCAAACYGTACATTCAAATGGAAGATGATTTTTAAAGAGGGTTCTGAGAAAGATAAGGGTATGTGTGTGTGCATGTAGAGGGAATATACACACGAAATATGATCTTTTATCTATGCCACCCCCCTCGTGAAACTCCTCATTGTTCTTGACTCCTCTAAATATTTATTATTATCCAACATGAGTGTAGTATTTCTGTGTGCAGATCATATCTTGAAAAGCAAGCCCTCATATAGCTCAGATAAGCATGTGGGAGAAGTGTGTAAATGAGAAAATAAATTAACCGTGTTTGTGAAGTTGTAATGAGAGGAGAAACGGGGTCAGCTGCTTTCACTATTATCATCCAAGCAATTATTAGAGGAAGCTAGAGGTGCTGGCAGTTGTTTTAGAGGAAAACTCAGCTGCCACATCGTATCCAGCATTTTGACAGATCAAGAGCAAGGTTTATCCCAAAGACCTGCAGGGTAATAAAGATGCCCACATGTGTGTGGGCCACGTATTTTGGGTTATTGCATGATGCTTCTCCACATTATGTGTGGAGTTGGTAGCCCTCTCCTAAGAATGCACAATTTAAAGAACCAAGCTTGGATTAGAGATGTTTCTAGGAAAAATATTTGCCCTTTAGAGTGTAATCTGCATGACCTACGCTATCACTGATGATTTCACTTGACGTAGTACCTGACCAGATGAAGGCAGGTGGCCACCCTGCTTGTTGCGCAAGCTTTTGATAGCCCTTTTTTCGGAGATACTCTACCTTGCTCTGTGRCAGAACAAGGATATTTCCTTAGAAACGGTTAAAGAAAAGAAGCAAAAGAAAGTAGTGCCAGCAGGGCAGTGACAGGTGACAAATCCCACCACACCATGGTCAGCACAAAGAGGTAACTTAAAGTGCAAAATTTTCAGCCAGGGCAAATGCTCTGGAGTATAGTGAGGGAGAAGTGCTGCAATAGGGCTGCTGTTGTTTTCCACGGTGCACATATGCTATGACCCGGCCCTGGCAACAGGAAACAAACAAAAATAACCCCAAGTMACAGCTTCTTCTGAATATTTCAGGAGAAATAATGTGGACAACTAAAAGTTGTTAACCAGAGGAGCTACAGTGCTCTGGTCTCCAGGAAAATATCCTTGAAAAATCAGCTCCTCTCTCATTCTGTCATTCTGCGCCACAGACCATGAGAGCAAGATCCACTGATTTCAGTGAGTATGGACAGAATCACTACAAAAAAACAGATTTGTATTCCTCTTTGCCTAGCAATGTTGCACAGCTAAGGGGAAGTGTGAGCTGGAGGCTGCTGCGGCTTACATGGTAACAGCCCAACTGCTAGAGAATGATTTTGTGAGGTGCTGAGTCCTCAGCAGTGATTTTGTGATGCTTTTGTGAGGTGCTTAGTCCTAACTAACGTCATGAGAGTCAAAGGTGCTCAGGAGCTCTGCAGATACGCAGAGCGACACTGAGGACATACCCTGTYATAAGGTCCATCTGGGTAATCTCTTTGCAAGTATATACAAAAGGGCAGAGCCTTTATTCCTGAAATGCTATTGGAGAAAAAGTGGAGGTTGTGACTGGTTTTCTTGGATTTGATATCTCTTTACTTATAAAATGAGTGCATCTGCTCTGGAAGTGACCGGGAGGCATAAATATTGAATATCATATTGCCAGATTTTGTTCAAAGTGTGACAGAGTCTTAGCAGAGATGAACAGGGGGCTTGAAAGTGTGTAGAAGAAAGAAAAACAGCTCAAGAGCAGAAATAGACTTATATAAATGAGGGAGGAAAATGAATGATTCTTCAAAGTTATTGCGATGCTGAGTTAAAACTGGAAGCCAGTCTGTAGCAAGAAACAAAAATAACATGGAAAAATTGAGAAGTAAGGCAAATCTTACAAAATCAAGTATTCATGAAGAGCAGGGAAGGGAATATTTGGAAAGTCAGATCACACGCAGATAGATGGAACTGGATGGCATACATCCAAGGGCCTGACTTTGCAAAGTGCTAAGCACTTCCTACAAGGTGTGCTGCATGTTTTATATCACAGCTAGTCAGAAAATCAGCGGGGTTTAATTTTATTCTTCTGTGAAATTCTTGTGAGGAAAGCAAGCAAAATCCTTGCCTCCTCATCTTCTGTGACAAAGCTTGACTGTTTAGCCGACAATTGGAAATATTTCGGCTAAAATCAGATCTATGTTTCTGAGCTGCTGCTATGATACCTTTTGTTCTGGCTACGTGGTGGGTCCTGGGTGAAGTATGTGCAGCAGATCTCCTGTGGCTTCTGCCTGTCTGGTGAAGGGGATGATGGTGGCTGCCTGGCTTTCACACCTACTGGGTGGCCAAGGGACCCAGCTGTTAATGGGGGCCAGCAACAGGGGCCACACAAGGCACAGTGTCCCCACGACACACTGTGGGGACATTTCCAAAAAAAAAAAAAAAAAAAAAAAAAAAGACAGCAATTTTGGCAGGAACAGTTTGTTTTGTAGACAAAACAAAAAATAAAAATTCGCATGTAGACAGTCAAGCTTTATGTTTTACGCTTCTTTCACCTGAAAATCATTTTTTTTCTGCTAAACAGCAATTTCAATACTCTCCCTCCCCCACTCCAGCTTGCTCAACTCAATTTTAATTTCCCAGAAAGCTGGAGGCATTTAGCCCTTCACAGGACTTGGCTTCACAAAAATGCCAACTGCACAGCACTGCAGACTTCTCATAAAAGAAAACAGTGGTCATTCTGGTAATTGCATCCCATATGTCTAATTTCATAATGAAACTCCTGGTAGCGGGAGGAAGGAAGACATAGTAAGAATGTGAAGATGCAAGAGGAGGCAAATTGAGCAGCGCCCTTCATTCAAGTGGCTGTGCTGAGGAAGGATCACCAGACTGTGCAGACAAAATCTGAGATAGTTTTGCTTTTTCCATCACCTGGCTGAAGCAAGTGAGGTTCCTACCYAGATGCCAACCACAGTGGGAAGTGCTCAGATGGGCTCTGCCCTGCGATGGGAATAAATCAAAGTGGGAGCAGGGCTGGAGGCAATGGCAGGAGGAGAAAATATATAGCGTAAGTTTAGAGGAAAAGACTCAAGAAAATGATTGAGGAGCTGCCTGGCAAGTCAAAATCACAGGGGCTAGACATGCCTTGTGTGTCTGAGTGGCAGCTGAAGCAGGGCATGCCAACGGCGTGCAAGTGATTGCAGGAGCTTGGCATCAAGTGGGAAGAGGAAGTGCTGGTGGTGGCAGACATGGGGGAGGGTTGGGTGCCAAAGAAACCACCCTGGGACCACGTAACACCTAGCTCCGTCTAGGAAGTGATTCCTGGCAGGAGCTGGCTGTGAAACTGTGTCCCATGGGAAGCAGGGAGGCAAGGGAGGCAGAGCCAGGGGCAGTTCTGGTGGCTGCAGTGCTCTTGCTCTCTGGGCAGGTGGGCGGCTGATGGCAGAGGCCTCCTCCTGGTACCAGCAATGGGGTGTACCTGGGAAGAGCAGCTCTTGCCAAAAGAAACCACATAGTTGTAGGGATACCGGTCTAGCCATAGGGTGGTGGCAGTTGTCTGGGACCACCTTCCCTGGTGTTCTCAGCCCCTTGGGTGGCTCTGTCTCATGGCTCCCTGTGACTTGTGAGACTAATGGAGGAATCTACCCATTTCCCTCAGACCTACAGGGTGACCCATCTCCACTGCCTGGCCATGCAAAGCCCCAGTGAAGACATAACTCAGTTTACTGCGCATTAGTGTCCGTCTTCCTCTCTGGGAAGGATGGATGTTTCTTCCTTCTTCTTCAAACAGTTAGTAAATAATTAAAAAATAGAGACAAAATATTCACCAAAGATAACCTAATCTCGTTTCCATGGCTACCTCCTCCCTGAGCCTGAAGCCTTTTGCTTGAGTCACACAGCAGAGGGTGAAATCCCACTTGCAGGGCAGAGGGAGACATAGCCTGACCCCATCAGGAGAACTTCTCCTCACAAGTCACCTCCAGAGGGAGGTGAAAGGGGAGAAAGACATGTCATCCATTCAGGGGCCTTCTAGTCATCCCATCAGGCCATGGCCTCTTTTCTGACCCTTGTGTCATGCCAGGGTAGGCAGGAGTCATTGCAGGAGGCTGCACCCTGGGCCTGTGGGCAAGGTGGTAGCAATGGCACACAGTGGCCTATGCGCCTCCATAGCGATTTTGCAGAGATGGACAACGATGTGTGCCCGTTGGGAGAGGGATTTGAGCCTTCAGGCTTGGGATCTCTTATCTTTCTCCCCAAGACTCTGCATCTGCTCTCCCTTATGGCTGGGAGGGCAAGTCAAGGCAATAGGAGATACTGTGCCTGCCCATCCCTCCATCACAGCCCTCCTGCTCCCTGTCAGCAGTCCATCATGAAGAGGGAAATGCCAGCAACTGAGTTCAGCTCCAAAGGTGCAGCACTGTGATGCACAGACTGATGTCCTTTCCTCAAACCCTTGTACTTCCTTTGACTAGGGAGGATTGTTGATACCTCACACCAGAGATGTGGCTAAATGCTACCTGACGTGTGGCCATTTCCTCTCTTGGCCATTTTAATCACAGACCATGTCTTTCCTTCATGACCTCATATTAGGGTAGCTTGTAGCACTGCTCTCATCTTTGGTTTSTCTCCCATTTCCACCTCATCACAGCCCACATTACTCTTTGGATAGCTCAGAGTCCCAGCTCCAAGTCCTTTTAAGGCCACCCTTGAGGAAACACTCTGTGCATAGGGTTGTCTGCAGTTGGTTTTATTTGTTTTTTGTTTGTTCATTTGTTTTTGGTAAGCCCTACTTCTGTCATCCAAGCAGCTCTGGGTTGTGAGTGTAAGCCCTCTGTAGTCAGTAATACTTGTTCAGCCATCTGAAGATTGACTGCTTTTCTTCACAGAGGATGAAAAACCATGTGGCTTGTCTTTCCTCTGCCTGTGGGAGAGCCAGCAGGGAGAACTCACCCCCCACCCCCAAAAACAAAAACCCAACCAGTGCAAAAAAAGCATTTGAAGACCCTTATTATTGCTTTAATAAATCTAGACCAGGAGCCTTTCTGCAAGGAAAAGGACCAGGAGCAGGATTGCTTTGTCCTCTCCCTGCAGGCCTGACCTCCCTGCAGTTAGTGCACATACTTTCAACACAGAAAACACTCCTTTCAGCAAATAAATCAAGTCCATGTATTAATTCTCCTCCTCCTTTCTGTGGTTTGTCCCATTCAATGTGTTTGCTGTTTACAGCCCCAGTTTGAAAGATGCAGAAGCTCCTTAAAATCAGAGAGATACTGATAAAACCAGAAGTCTGTTGTATACAGACACCCACTTCACAATGTTTAACCAGCTGTGAGGAAGCACTGGAAGTGGCTACAGAAGCAGCTTTGGCCTCCGATTGAAAAAAAAAAAAAGGGTATGGGAAGCCACGAGAGAGCCGAGTTCCTTCTTTAAGTAAGTTGTGCATGAGCCTCCAAAATCCTTCTATTGTTCTGCTATCTCTCCACTATCTTTCTCACTCTCTCCTCTCAAGGTCTAGGGAGACCTTGATGGGTCTCCCTAGGTTGCAGGTGACATCTCAAATTCTTTGTGTTCCCTGGACGGTCAGCAGCTTCCCTCTCCCACCCACCCACAAACCTGGGAAGGGCATGAGACAGTGCTGTTCCTGCAGGAGGAGATCCAGGCTTGCCCACAGGAAGGACAGGCAACTGGTGGAGATACATGTGGTCACACTGCTGGAAAGGGAAGGGAAGATGCGGCTTCTGGAAGGTTTRTTGCAACAACAGTGGAAAAGTCACATCTCCTAGACTGAATCTTGAATCCTGAGGCAAGTGTTGGCATGAGGAGTCAATTTGCCCTCACCTTGCATGCTGCTAGCCCTCCACATCTACCATTACCTGGGATGAATGCACACTCCTCTGCACCGTGCTGTCAAGGAAAGCTGCAGCTCCCTCTTTCTCCCCATACCTCCTGTCACTTCTAGTGAGCTGATCAGAAATGAGACAATGCACATGTGCATCCTTATGCTCGCACACACAAACACGCACACACATTGACACAAATATTTCCTGTTTTCCATGATCTCAGTCATTCCTGGGCAGCATTCTGGTCCCAGATACACTGATGCAGATCAGAAAAAAACCATGAGAGGGTAATGGTGATACTGGAGAGGAGGCAGAGCCATCACTGAGCTGAGGAAATTCTTCCAGGTTCTTCTCACTGTAACTTGGAAAGAGTTTGCCCACAGCCAGGGGACTCGATACATTTTGCTTTGAAGCCCCCTTTGCTTTTATTTGTCTTTTAAAATGCTATTTTTGTCTTCTTTTAATATATATAGCTATAGATACAAAAATAACAGATAGTTTTCTCTAGAGATGGTTTTTGCGCCTTTGGGCTTTGAAAATAAAATATCACAATTACCGCAAATAAAAGGGGGGAAAGTGCAATCTCCTCTCCCCTTTTTATCTTTCCCTTCCTTTCCTCCCCCCACCCCACTGCCTCTCTCACTCCAAAATTCCCCACGTATCCTTGCAGATTTCTTCTCTTAGCAGCATTGTTTTGAACAAAATAAAAAAGGCAAACCAACAAAACAACAACAAAAATATGCCATGTAGCCTCCATCCCTTCCTCCCATGAGCATGCCTGCTGCGTTCACACGCTCCCTTCAAAGCAAAGCTTTTCACCTCAAAACGGTTCCCATGCTCCATGGCTGTTTGCATTTCCCTGCTGCTGGGGCCAGATTTTCACCTGCTGTAAATCAGCATGAATCCACCTCAAGCCAGAGCTCTGCTGCTTTACACTAGCAGAAGTGCGTAATCGCGTTTTGCTAATTTAAACTAGACCTGAAGATCTGGCCCACAATTTTTAATATTTGAAATGGAAGCATGAACAATAAGGAAGTTCCCAGAAACAGGCAAGGTCACCCCCAAACACTCTTCTTCTCTTGCTCATCCCCATTCCCTTCCCTTCACCCCTATCCTGCCCCCCACCCTCCTTATTTTGACCAGGACCTCCCCCAGCCCTATTTGCTTATTCCTTCTTAGCACTATCTGAAATTCATAATCTCTCKGTAAAAAAAATAAATAAATCAATCTCTCTATATATGTATATGTATATAACTAAATGGCTGCCACGTGGCAGTCACCTGGCTGGAGGGTCTGTTCCCTCTCAGCCCCATGGCCTTTTCTTGTCACTATAGTCTCTGCAGTGATGGTCCAGGTCTTGCCCTCAGGCAGGACTGTTCCCGTATTGCTTGCACTCTCGCATGCCTCTGAGGTACAGTACCAGAGTATTTATTTTATATATATATATACACATATATAAATTTATTTATCTCTGTATATATATATATATATTTATGTGTGTATATATATATATATTTATAAATTTTTGTTTGCCTGGTTCTTTTTCCCACAAATCCTTTGGACTTGCTGCTGGGGGAAAGTTATAGCACATTCCTGTGCTGCTGGCCGAACACTCCCTCCCTGTGCCCCAGAGACCCTCATCTGTTCCTCTTGCTGACTCCATCACCCAGCTCCAGCTCAGAAGGGAGTGGGGAACCATGGTCCCCTGTTCCCACTTTGCCAGGGCTGTCCGGCTCCTCTCTGTCCCCTGGGGATGGGGTGTCCTTGCAGAAGTCCGTCACCCAGGAAGGCATCGAGAGGAAGCCCCGGGGGTCAACGGTGTAGAAGGGCTTAGCGTCATGGGCCACAGGGCCTCGGGACGATGGGCTGGTGTGGAGGCTGCTGGTGCTGTTGCACTTCTTCACAAGGGTCAGCCCTGGGGGTGGCGGTGAGAAGAGGGAGGTCAGTGAGAGGCTGCTGAGGGTCTCCGAGGGCTCRCTGTTGTTGCCGCCCCCTCTCAGGCTGCTGCCCACCCCCTCCTCATCTGAGGGGTCCATGGAGTCATGGTGGGTGCAGCCAGGGCTGGTGCTCCCACCGCTGCTGTGGCTCCGCTGGTGCCGCCGGATGTTTCGCAGGCTGAAGATCCCCCGGCCCCTGAGGCTCCGCCGGYGGGAGGCGGGTGACAGCGGGGCCGCCAGGGGTCTTTGGCTGTCGACGGCTGGCATGGGGCACAGAGCCACCGGGAGGTCCAGCGTGCAATGGGGAGAGTCGCTAAGGTTGAGGCTGTCCTCCAGCGTGGTCTGCAGGCTGCCCACAGAGCTGCTGCTCCGGCTGTCCAGCGAGGTGTCACTCCCAGGGCCCTAGGGAGCAAGCGCATGGAAACAACATGGTTCTCAGGGGAGACACAGGGGTGTGGGAACAAGGGTTGGTTTTTGGAGTGCTTTGGGGCCTGTAATGTAAAATAAACTACAATTATGGAGAAACTCGGGGGAAAACTCCAGTTCCTCTCTCACTCACTCTTGTTTGGAATGGTTGGTTGTGCAAGGTGTCAGCTCTAACTGTTACCAACACATGCCAGGAAGCAGCAGCCATGGATACTCTCCATGGCATATCCCCACAGGAGGTGCTTCTTGGGGAGGAAAGGTTCCAGTGCTTTGAATTTTCCTTTCATTCTGTGTCAGGATGAATCTCCCTCTCCCATGTGAAATGGGAGGGAGATTCTCCCCCATCAAACAGAATGGGGTTCTGGATCAGTGAGCTCTGCAACCCCTGCCTGTGTGCTGCCTTTAAGCACTGGTGGCCCAGGAGGCTGAGGTTCTCCATCATCACTGGCTCTTGTCTTCTGACTGAAGCTGCTAGACAGGTTGCAGACAAATCAGAACCATCAGCTGATCGGAAATCATGTGGGCTTCTATATAGAGGCCATAGGAAGCTTTCTATCAGAAATCACATATTCACAGCAGGGTGAGCTTGGAAGGGACCTTTGGAGATCATCTAATTAAATCTCACCTAGACCATGTTACACCAGATTGGGCCCAGGTGAATTCTGAATATCTCTGGAGAAGGAGACTCTACAACCTCTCTAGGCAACGTGTTCCAGTTCTCTGTCATCCTTCTGTCACCAGTGCTCTGGCATCTTGACTTCTGTCAAGAAGTTTTTCCTCATATTCAGGTGGAATTCCCTGTGCTTCAGTTTGTGGCCGTTGCCTCTTGTCTTTTCATCGGCCATCACTGAAAATAATCTGGCTCCATTCTGTTGACATCCTCCCTGAAGATATTTGTATGCACTGATAAGATCCCCTCTCAGCCTCTTCTTTTCTAGGTTAAAAAAGCCCAGCTCGCTCAGCTTCTCCTCATAGCAGAGATGCTCCAGTTCCCCAATCATCTTTGTAGGCTTATGCTGGACTCTTTCCTCTAGTTCTTTCATGTCTCTCCTAGCAGACAGAAGCAGAGGTTCTTACCTGATGAAGAAGTGAACAGTTCACACTCGGAGATCTCAGTGATGCCCATGAGCCTTGAAGAGAGATCTTAGGAAGGTTGCGTGGACACGAGACTTTTTCAGGGCCTGTCTGGGTGGCAGAGATGGCTGGGTGGAAAAATTCTGCTGGCACAGGTAACAGAGGACAAGATGTACCTGGAGAGAAGGGGCTGGGAGGGACTGACAAAGCACCAAAAGGAATGGAGAGAACAAAACAGAAAGAAGTTCAAAAGTCCTCTAATTTACTTTGGTATCTTTGTTGCTGCTACACAGAAGGTCCTGCAAATCCGAAGTACCTATGATATTTAGTGACACATGCTCCTGATGAATCTTTGAATCTTTAGAATGATGTTCACATCATAGTTTCACCTTCTGCACAATGATCAAAACTGGCATCAGGTCTAGAAGGACTAACATGGGTCAGAACAACTGAACAAGAGCTTGCTTCTCCTGTAGTTGTCTTTCAAGAGAAAGGCTGAGCCATAATATGCTTTGTTTCAGCCATGCATCCCTTCTGCCAAAGAACTCTCATCCCAGTGCCTGCAAGGCAAAGGATGAAAGGAGACAAACTGGTGATTTGGCAAACTTGAGGGGCCACAGGAAGCCAGAGAGTTTCTGGAGTAGAACTATGACTCCTCTACCAAAGGCAAAGAGAAACACTATCTGTTCAGTGCAGCTGTACCTGAGGAGCCTGGTGTCAGGGGATAAGCAGGGTTTACCATAAAGAATGAAGAGAGTTCATCCAGCCAAATACCAGCTGTAATGTCACTGGAGTCTGTGTTCCTGGCTCTCTCATACATTCTGCTATGACCGTGTGCAGTTGCATTACTGTAAATGAGAATCAATTCTTTCAGGATACTTCACACAGGCAAGTCTGAGGAAGGATAGAAGTAATTTCAGCACCTAGCAGTACAAGCAGGAACTACTCTTCATCCCACCCCTGAGGGCTGGAAAATCAAAAGTTTATTCTTGATTAGCATAATCATATGTCAGATTGGCTCCATTCCTGGCAGGAGTAAAGCAGCAGAAAGGCAGCTCAGTTGAACCAAACCAGACTTTCAGTAGACTTGGAGAACCATAAGAGCAACCCTCACCTTTGGTACTTTCATGCTTCAGCCAAGACTGGACTGAGTTGAAAGGAGTTTTCTCAATTTCACACAGGTAACTCTCAGGGTTTGAAGAATCATCTGCACTGGTAATTGGGAGCAGGCATTCCCCTAGATCTCCTACCCCAGTGGAATCAGGGCTATCATGGCCATTCTGTTAAAAAATAAAGGAAAGCAAAGCCTTGTGAAATTTAACAACAAAGGACAGAGCAGATTTGTCCAACTTTGAGAAAGGCTGATTCTGTATGGACCTTCAGCTAACTAAATTGCTATTGAAAAAAATCGTTTTTCTGACAAAAAAATCCACCTAAATTTATGCTCATTCAGAGGAAGTAATTAACAGTGGTGATGAGAACTTTCAAAATCATACATCCGTATATTCTCCTCAAATTCTTCTGCACAATATGTCTCTAGGAGGGAGCTCTTGAAAAGTGACCATCATTTATATTCCTCACGAGGGACACTCAGATGAATACCGAGAACTTCAGACTAACAGAAATACAGTGTATGATACAACTTGTCTATGACCATCAGGGGCTAACCTTGGTTTCCTTAGGACTCAGTTGAGAAGTGCTGCGATTTTCCGAATCATCTCCTAGAAGGATGGAAGAGGACTTGTCTGAGTTGAGGGATAAGGCTTCCATTTCAGCTAGCTGAACCTGCAAGAAGGGAAAGGAATGGTCATGGGACGTGCCTGGAGTCCACATTTCAAGAAGTCACACTGTAGAAGGTAAGTAACAGCCTGTAAACTTGAGAGTGACTTTAAGTTTTATTCTTTGGATACATCAGACATGAGTTGGGTAGGAGAATCCGCTTTTAAGGAACCTTGAACATACAGTCTGCGAGCAGCCTGTGGCCAGTCCATGTTCTCCGTGTGACAGAACTGGAGAAAGGAGTTTCCAAATCCGTCCCAGCGATAAGGCTGGTACAAGGCCCTGTAAGTAAAGCCAGGTGAGGAGAGTGGTCCTCAGACTGGTAATAAAGCAGTCTGCTCTGTTGAGGGACGAGGAGTGGATCCCTCTTTCTGAAGGCGCCTCAGACAGCTCTGCTTAAATGTGAAGGTGCTTTCATTCCAAGGGTAATCATGCCTCTTTCAGTCCATGCCAACAACATGCTTTTCATATTCTCTTACCTTCATCACTGAAAACCATTTCCCTCCAGCTTCCTTGCATTTTCCCTCTCCCCTCTGCTCTAATATGCACAAGATCTCAGCTAACACTATCACTATTCCTATTCTACATTGCTGAACTCATCCCTCTAATCCCTGCCAGATTTGTGCTCTCTTGCTTTCTGAAATCAAGTTTGGCCCTTGAGTTATTGTCATCCTTGAGGCTCAGGTGTGCTTCAGTCCTATGCCTAAGTTTGCTTCATCCCTTAGCCTGTTTCCTACCACACATGCTCCTCTCCCATCCTCTCTTCTCAGAGCTTTCCATTCCCACTCCACCTTACCTCAACTCCTTCCCAATGCCTGAAAACCATCTCTTTTTTCTAGTAGCTGGAGCAGCTTCTCTGTCCCTCCTGTGTTCAGTTCTCCATTGCTGGTCTCTTAAAAGTCTTGCTGGTTCGCAACGCCAGCACCTGACCATTAATAGATATATTTTGGTTTGTCTCAATCAGGATTCCTTGTTTCCTGAGCAGTTTTCTGTATTTGTAAGAGGCAGGTACAGTTTTCATCTTATAACAGCATGTGGAACATTTAGAGAGATGACTCCTTCGAGCTGGGAGTTTTGTGGCCTGTGCCAATGCTGGAGACTGAAGAAGTGTTCATCTGAGGGATAACGCACTTGGAATAAACAGAAGGGAAGACCTGACCTGGATTTAAATAAAGGATGCAAATGGCATCCATCTTTTGGATATTATTTTGGCATACAAACATGGTGTCATTCAACCATGAAGAGAGCCCAAGGACAACAACTGCTGCTCAAAGCACGGATGCACCGGAGAACCCACCATAATGTTATGTCAAGCACACTACACAGCCATCAGTCAGCAACAACCTGTGTATAGAAAGACAATCTTCATCCAGTCCTGTTCAATGTGTGTACACATTCATTACTTGCATAAGTGCTTGTCTCACCAGAACAGCCTTACAGCTGTGCTTGTAGAGATGCAAGCATGAAATGTGATAACATCTGAGACTACCTTCTCCATCCATAAAAAAAATGGGTTTCAACAAAAGTCAGAATAGTCTGTTCTTCACTGACTGCTTGCTCACAAATTCTGGCCACCTTGGGATCTACACAAAAAAACACAAGCAACAAAGTCACGAATAGACAAACTGCATTTGTGAAAACATTGCTCACTGCTGCTCATTGACAAACTCCTGCCACTAGCTAAATACACCATCAGCCACCAATACTCAAATGTGTCACTGTCAACCAGTCCAAGAGTGAAAGGATAGAGATGACATGAGATGAGGTTAACAGTATGAGAGGAAAAAAAAGCATCTTCTTCAATCTGCTAAGCTGCATTACTGCAGAATATTTTAAAGCTTTTTGAGTAAAGATGAAGGTGGGAAAAAGAAAAGAATGGCACTGGGGGAGATGGAGTGTTCAGTAGAAACACAATCTTCAAAAGTTGTGCAGGCTTCAGGCACTGAACCATACATATGCCTTAGAAAAAAAACTAGTTGCAGATAACAATATATCTTTAAAAACAAAGTCATGATTATAAAAATCCTTAATTATATAGATAATTGCTTTGAAAATATGATGCCAGGAATGATGCTGAGTACTTCTACTCAGAGCAAMAGAAAGCTTAGCACATATTAATAATTTTGAGCACATGTCTAAGGTTTGCATTCCTCCACAGTGCTCAGCATCTTGATGGACTAAATTACAAATGAGATGGGAGCAAATGGCTAGTATGTGATTGCTGCCACAAGGGCAGCATTAACGGTGATTTGGTGTGCTGTGAGCATACGATTTTGTTCAAGAACATATGTATTTAATATGATGAGTTAAAAACTGCTGTGGCTTCTACCATAGCTTAGTACAATTCTGCTGCATGTACAATTCTATTTGTACAATGTACATTTGGATAGTCTAGTAATATTAATGCACCTAAGTACACTCTAGTGTAAAAGCCTTGATATGACACAATATAGTGGCTTGTCTTTGGAATTTCCATGTTGTTTTTTTGCATTGTGAAATACAAAGAGGAGGTCTTTGTCACAGGAACAACTGTGAGTTAAAACTTCGAGCTGCAGTTTTGATTAAAAAATTGATATTTTACCGTTAAATTCATTCTTGCAGATATAGAGAACTTCTTTTCAATTCCAGATTTTACATACACTTAAATAGCAATTTTGAAAACTATTTTATGGAAGTTATTTGAAAAATAACTCTGATCTAAGAAAAATTATTTGTTTGTGATGATTCTATCAAACTACTCTTTGCTGCATTTTGTTGTAATTGCAGACTTTGCTGTCTAAGTTCCTTGCTGAGAAAGTGAGAAAACATGTTGTTGTTGTCTTCATTCATAGACAAGATACTTAAGACTATCTCTAAGTTTAGATAGAAGTAACTCTCAGATAGAACTAACTAGCATCAAAAACTTCTTAATTTTTGTGTAATCATTCTGGAATATCTTAAAAGGACAATTTCCTGAGAAGGCTGAGCCACAACTGCTCAATATAAGGACTGTAGTAAAACACTAGTGACTTGAACCACTCATTATTTGTCCATATTACTGCAGCATCCATGCCTTAAGTGTTGCAGTACTGAGAAGCTACTGCAATGTTTGCATTTTGGTATTTTCAAAGAAAAACTATTGGAACAAGTGGATAGCTGAAAGGCTGAGAAAATTTAGAGCATCAAAACTAGGGATCAAGACAGGTCCCTAGTCTCAAACTCTCTTTAAATCACTCTCTTTCAATAAGGCTAATCTGACACTGACTTTCCCAAGTTTCATGTTTTCTTTATGAGCAGTAACAACATAACATGCAAGTTATGTGGAAGAAGATGGTGAAGATTGCCTCTGATATATTGATGTACTGACCTAAGCTATCGACACAAGCCTGACCATGGTAAAAACACTTAAATACAACAACATGATTTCAGAAACAAATACGATTGTGTTTCCCACCTAATATCTTTCAGACTACTTTGCTCCTAAAGTTTCACAACACAAAGACTAATTGTTTAGCTRGGGCTCTTCCAAAGCATCTATGAACTTTAGCAGCACAAGTCTAAGTCACTTGGCAACCTATTCTTAGCAACAAGACATTTGCAAGTTAGCAAGTTCTACATCAGAAAAGAGACTCTAAAACTTTCTTCCTGTGCCYATTTTTATTTAGGTTTGCTCAAACCAATTAACTAGTTTTCATCACAAATCAATCCTTGCTCACAAATGGTGMCTCTATTCAACAAGGCATTTAAGCATGTGCTTAATGCACTAACCTCAATGAGAAATTAGCAAGCACACACTTAAAATGAAGAAAAAATACATGCCTAAATCTTCCACTGAATTGGACCTGACTGCTGTCGTTTGGGTGAGTTCCCACCAGTGCTTCCTACAACATGAACCTGAACCTCTGCTTTTCACATAGAGCTGAACACAAGAGGATAGCCTCAAAGTCAATCCTCTACATATCATACAGTCACTCATGAACAGTGTCCTGGCACATCTCACTTTTCCACCACCACAAACATCCCCCTGGACTAAAGAGGACAGGCCAATACTAGGCAGTTATCAGCAGCACACAACAGACAACAACAGGTCAAGCCCTCTGTCTACATCATCTACAGTGTGGAGCACACATCAGATGACCTGTAGGCATGTGGATATGAGTGTGCAGGTTTTGGGGGGAGATTCCCCTCACGCATCCTCGTACGCAGGTTACCTCTTGCTTGTCATGGTTACACTTCTCGCACATGGCCGGCGAGGAGTAATGATGGAAGACGGAGCCCGATAGGTTATCGATGATCATTAACTCCCCGTCGAAGGAGTCCTTAATAATTAAAGAGACACTGTCCAGCCATAAGTTCTCCTAGGGGACAAGAAAGGGGGGGAGGATGGGAGAAAATATTTTAAGAATACTGAGTTTTTTGCTTCGATGTTTAACGTGAATTTGGGGCTGGGTTCTCCACCCTGACTCATCTGGAGCAGCACTTTGTACTGCAAGTACCTGCACAGGGTCTTTGGGGGAACATTTGCTCCTTAGGTGCCAGAAAACAAGGCAAAAAGGAAGAAGGAGGGACAGTTTTCACTCACTGTCAGTGCATCAAGGCACTGCTCATGACTCCCTTCCAGTTTTGCTGATGTGTTTCACTCTTGATATGCTGTTTCTCCTGCTTTCTTCTCCTGAGCTCCCCTCTCAAAAATGCTCCTAACACACCTTGACCTGATTTCTTCCACCCCACTTCTAGCCTCAAGTTCCTACAAGGTGATGTGAATGAACTTCCAAGCAGTGCTACAAGACCCCCTGCTATCACATCTGTGCTCCCATGACAGGCTACCAACTCATCAGTCTACAGCTGAAAGCAAATCTCTCACTCTGAGGCAGAAGAGTCTGTCTGCTGCTGCTAAGCCCTCAGGCACCTGGACTGCCTGGCTTCTCCCAACAGTGACCTGCTGCAGTGTGACTGGTAAGCACAAAGGTATACCCACCTGTGCTGGAGAGTAACATCTCATGCATAGACGTCCTTCAGGATCAGTCCTCCCACCACCTCCTCCTGTTCCTGCTGCTCCTCCTTGTCCTGACTTTGGGGAGCCTGACTTGCGGGAGCATAGCCCATGTGAAAATTCCAACTCAATCTCAGCATCCATCTCTGCATCCTCCTGAGCCTCCTTGTTGCTGTCATCCAGGTGTTTCATGAGCACAGCTACCACCACATTGATGAGGACAAACTGGGCTGTGAGCACAAAGCTGACGAAGTACAGCGGGGAGATGAACTGCAGGTTGCTGAGGCAGCTCCGATCATCGTGGCTGCAGTCACGCAAGGTATCCTTCAGGGGAAGTTGGGTTTGAGAGGGAATGATGGAAGGAAGGACTAAAGTAAGAATATAAACTTGGCTGATCTTTCAGTCAAAAAACACTGATGCCAACGGAAAGAATGGCCAACATTGCTATAACCCCCACCCTCTTGTATCATGAGGACCAAGAACTGATGACACTATCTGACTATGAGACATGAACTCTGTGCTTCAGAGCAAATACCCCCAAAGATTTCCAGAACAAACTCCTTCCAGATCACCACATGATCGTGTAGCCATGCACATGCACTAGTGCACCTTGATACTGCCTTCTCCCATTCAGACTAAAAAGAACCATATGTGTTCAGAGAAGTTCACTTCCTTTTCTCCATCTCCTTTGAAGATAGGGTCTTTGGTTTTGATTCCCCTGGTCTCTCTGTAGATGAGTGACAGGTCCAGTGCTCCTATATTAAACTTTGATAACAGGACCTATGACAGTGGATATTCTATCCTTGTCTGGATACTATCATCTTGTTCATCCCAAGGACAGTTTGCATTTGTCTGAATCACAAGGCTGTGGGASTAGGTGAGCCCAGAATCTAAGATAAGTGGTGGGAAGGGAGATTCTGACCCAAACTGGGACCTGATCTAGCAGCTCAGCTCCAGTTTTCCTTCCCTTTCCAGCCCAAGCAGAGCTGAACAAGTCAGAATTTATCCTTCCCCAGAACAGGGATACCAATACCCTTAAAGCAATGTTACCTTCATGATCCCATTCCAGTTGTCACCTGTGGACACCTGGAAGAGTGTGAGGAAGGCCATCCCAAAGTTCTCAAAGGTAGCGTGGCGGCTCATGCCCTCACAGGGGTTCTCATCGTTGCATACTGAAAGGAAGGGGAGTACAGCTGTCAATGGAGGATATGCTGCCAGCTCTAAAATTAACAAAATGAACTGAGGACGGGGGCTTTCAGGCCTCTCACAACTTGAAGACCTCAGTTAATGACCCCAGTATGTTGTTCAATAGATGGATATTGCCCAGCAACACAGGGCTATCAGGCAATGAAACTATGAAACTTAGCTGCTCAGGGTATTCTCTTAACATGTCATTGTGCTGCTATTTTTCTTGAGTGCTATTCCATGGCAAAGACATTAATAAGCTTTCCCTGAGTTTCTCCTGTAATCTTGAAGACAGTCAAGGTTGATTAAAAAAAAAAAAACTTTCAGAATGAAAGAGAAACCAGGTACTGCTTCAGAGTTCTGAGACTGACTGTTAGGACAATGAAAATTTAGAGGSAAAATCCTCTTTCATCAAATATACACATGGAAGAATAAAGGACACCATATAACTCAGTTTCTTTATTAAATCAGTACTGAGCTTGCTGTGTGATGAGGAATCTCTGATTCCCAGAAGATCTATAGCTCACACTGGAGCACAGTTTGCTTAAAACTTACCCAGTTTTCCAAAAAGCTCCACTCCTAGAGCAGCATAGATGAAAAACAGGAGCATGAAAAGCAATCCAAGGTTCCCCACCTGAAAGCAAACCATATGGTCAGCCTATCTTAAAAACTACCTCATCCAAAAAGGACAGCGTAGATCACACCTAAACCAAGTACTGCTTTTCAGAGGCAGAACAAAAGAACAGCAAATTCCCAGTGTACAAATGCAACCAAACAATGCAAATCAATAGTCCATATTACTACCCATCATGTTACCATCCATGAAAGAAGAGCTATGCTCAGGCTTGAAGGACGCTCTCATCCCAGCTACCTCCAGCACTTCAGACACACTCCATTCAGAACTAGCTAACGTATGCATCCATGTTCTGGGTCAAATGGAGATGGACATGTTGAAGAGGGGCACAGAGAGGTCAGGTTGGCTGTGTGAAGGATAATCTATGCATTACAGAATACAGGCAATGTGCTGCAATGCTACATGCCACCAAGCCACCTAACTCCCTCAAAGTTATGCCTCTGTGAAGAGCAAAACTGCAATGCTCTGAAGGAGAGGCATAAATACAGCAGTTCCTCACATGAAACAGTAGAGGAGGGTGGGAGAGTAAAGCACCAACCACATCCAGAGGAGTGAACAGGACTCGTGGAGAGAGTAAGCAGGAAGAGTGGATGGAGAGACTATTTTGAGATGTGTGGAGAGGAAGGATAGAAAAGGAGACTATGAGGGAACCAAGAGGCGAAGTAGAACTATGCTTCTCTTCGTTCCCATGAATAAAAGAGCAAAATACGGTTCCTGGGTCTCCAACATTTGCTGTTTAGAAAGAGCTTGATGAGCTCATCAAGCTCTTTCTATCATGGTGGCCCATGACTGCTGCATGGTGCACAAAGCATGGTGCACAAAGCAAATTGCAAAAGCAATAAGACTTTTGACATTGTCCCATAACATCCTCATTGGCAAGCTCAGGAAGTGCACGCTAGATGAGCAGACAGTGAGGTGGACTGAAAACGGGCTGAAAGGCAGAGCTCCAAAGGTTGTGATCAGTGGTGCAAAGTCTAGCTGGAGGCCATGAGTCAGTACTGGGTCCAGAATTGTTCAGCTTATTCATCTGTGACCTAGATAAAGGGACAGAGTGCACTCTCAGCAGTTTGCTGATGATACTAAACTGRGAAGCGTGTCTGCTACTCCAGTACTGTGCTGGCATTCAGAAGCAGTCCCCACTTCTCCATATCACTGCTTGCCTCTGATTCTTCTGCCTCCCAGTATGAAGGGCAGCAGGATTGTATTTGAAGTGCAGGAGGTGGAGCTAGAAAAGGCTGTCTGAGCAGAAACAGAAAATGCCAATAATAYTCAGCCAACTAGTGAGGCAAGGGAAGGCAAGGTCAAATTAAAGACTTAAATGATATCTGGGGATATTTGAAAAAAAAAAAGGACCGTGTCTTATCTGAATGTCTGTCAGTGTGTGGTCATTTAGCCTGTGTTAGGATTATCTACTTTAGGAGTCTAATRTAGTTGTTGCAACTGTGGTGGCATCCAAATTCAGGAGAGAAATGAATAATTCAGCCCACCCACTTCTCTGGGCTGCCAGAGATTGCTGGCTCCCTACATATTCAGTGGAAGAAATTATTTGTGATGACTAAATTGGACACCTCTAGTAAATACGCATCCCTCTAGACCTTTAGCTACAGGGCTTTTTTTTTTTTTTTTTTTTAAGAAAGAAAAGAAGCATGATAAAATTCAGCTAAGGGCTAAATTTCCAAGAGGCTTTTAAAAATTAAAGCTTTATTCACTTCTAAGAATTGTTGCAGTATAACAAAGGCAGGAGGGGAATTGAAACAGGGCAACTGGAGAAGCCTTATAAGCCATTAGCAAGCCAAAATCCCTGAKGTGACTCTGTGTTCCAGGAATATAAAGAGAAAGGTTGAGAGGAAGAAACAGTGCACAGGAAAGGACAGCTTATTTTAAACTGATTCTTTTGCCAAAGCCAATAAATCTTGSAGAATAATATTACAGATAATTCAATTGTCCCCTGAAGAGTCAGTGTATAAAATATGGAGACAAAATTCGATCTTTTATCAGTAAAACTGAGGGATTTTAGCACAGCATTAAGTGCAGATTTTGACACAACTTTAACTACGGAGTGATTTTTTGATCCCTCTGTTATATAATTATAATTAAATGAACCCAACTTATTACAAAAGGAAGGAAATGCCAGTCAATAGGGAATGGATTGTTCATAGGCTTTGATGCTGGGACTACTACTTGTTATTAGTTTCCAGGGAATACCTAGAGACCAGATCTTTAGACATCTGCTTGTGAAAGTTTAGTGGCAGATATTAATGATCTCCAAAAGACAGATSATCTTGGTTAGCAAAAGAGCTGTAGAAGGCAAATACATGTGAGAAAAGCTGGAATTTATTAAGTCGGAAGAATATAATTGTGGTTTGTGGCTAACACCAGATAGTAGGGCTCAGAGGCTTGGACTGAAGTCTCAGCTCTGCACTTTGTGTCCTGAGCAAAATGTTTCATCACTTGATGACTCTTTTTCTCAATCTGTATGACAGGGATATGAGCATTTGCTCTCTCTCCTTATTTCTTCCCCACACATTGGCAGTAGAAGCTGCGTTTTACCTGATAAGTGCAAATCTACTGCAGAGTCTTCTCATTTAGGGCCTCTGGATACTCTTTCAGTTAGCTCTTAATACCTATATTCGTTTATCTGATTTGCAGAATAAATATGCCACAGATGCATAGACCCTGGATCTGGAGACGTGCTCCATTCCAGGTATTTTCCTGGGCAAATGAGTTGTTGAGGCTCTGAGAATTGCAAAGAGGCTGTGCAGATCCAGACTGGGGGCAGCAGAGCCAGAACTAATAAACATTACCAGTCCAAAGTTGCCTGCTACAAAGACAACCTTAATATTCTGTTTTTCCATTGTCCAGGATACATCAGCTACCCTGGAGGACAAAGGATATTATTATACATGCAATGTAATATTATTATATGCAAATACACATTATTATTGTATAATAAAGTATGGGAAATCAGAAAGAGCTCAGAATTCAGGAAAGATCACCATCTTTTCCCCTCACTTTCGCCCCACATGATTCCTGTAATTCAAATTGACATCATTTATTGTCACTGACATCAGAARTAAATTCCTTGTGTAACTACTCATGCTGTTTTCAGATTGATTTTCAGCCCTGCATCACTCATGAACACTGGCACATTAGCTGATAAATCAACTGACAAATACTGTTGCATTTTGATATCACGCAAGATAGCTGTCTGCTCCAGACCTGCCAGGGAAATGATCTGATATATGATCAATAGAGTGATTTGGTGCCATTACTCCTTTCTTAACAATTTTCCCTTGAGGAATCAAAACAAAGGAGAACAGTCTCCCTGGCTGCTCATCCATCATGGAGGATCCTCTCGCTGGGCTAGATGCCTGTGTAAAGCACCATGTCAGCATCTCACTCGGGAACAGCTGCCTTTCACAGCTCATGAAATCCTTCTGTCTAGCTGTCTTTTGGTAGACACTTAACTGCCGGCTGCGTGAGCCACAACAGAGAGCGTCACCGCTTATCATACACGAGAGGTTCAGAAAAGTGTAAAGATCCAGGAGGAGAAAGGAAAAGAAGRAAGTAGGAAGGAGGAGGCACTGACTATGAACAGGAGTGAATGAGAGAGAGCAGGAAAAAGAAGGCACCTGTGGGGAAGGGTGAGTGGGGCAGAGACAACAGAATCACAGAATCATAGACTGGTTGTGGTTGAGGGTGGAAGGGACCTCAAGAGATCACCTAGTCACAGATTCACAGAATCACAGATTCACAGAATATTTAAGGTTGGAAGGGACCTCTACAGATCATCTAGTCCAACCTTCCTGCTCAAGCAGGCACACCTAGAGCATGTGGCACAGGGTGGCATCCAGGCGGGTTTTGAAGACCTC
>NW_020455272.1:227283-252794 GCF_003342845.1 Nothoprocta perdicaria | reverse complement strand
CCTTCCTGAACTTATACACATTAATCATATCCCCTCTGAGCCGTCTCTTCTCCAGAGAAAACAGGCCCAGCTCACTCAGCCTCTCTTCATACGAGTCCAACCCTGTTGCTCCAGTAGGGACACCCAGAGCATGGGGCACAGGGCAGCATCCAGGTGGGTTTGGAAGACCTCCAGGAAAGGAAACTCCATAACCTCCCTGGGCAGCCTGTGCCAGGGCTCTGTCACCCTGCTTTCCTCCTGAAATAGCTGCCAGTCACTCTCCCCCTCTTATGGAGAGTAGAGAGAGTAGCTGGTAACTAACAGCAAGCAGTAGGACACTACCTAGACATCACAGAAAGAAACCTGTGCTATCCCGGAACAAGGCATTATTTAATTCACCCACTAGAGAATAAAGATTTGAGGTAAACTGCACCCCAATATTGGCACAATAACCTGTAAATCACTTTCTGGTCCACTTGCCTGCATTATTCAGTAGACACCATCTTTGAGGCTGTATGTGCACCAAGATAAATGACCCTTTGGAAAAAAACAGGTGCAGAAAAGGAGAACCTTTAGGGAAGCTCATCTTACCTGTGGCAGGGCTTGAACAACTGTATCCAACAGTGCTCGCATTCCTGTAGCCATCTTCAGTAGCTTCAGGACTGCCACAACAAGCACAAGATGAATGTCACTCAGACTCAGCTCAGAAGGTCCATCCTTTAGGTGACTAGCACATGAGACAGATGACTGGCTCCTTTTGCCCCAAAAGAACTACATTTTCCCTCTCATTCCACTTGCTCACTACTTTTGACTGCACAACCCCAGTGGTTCCTTTCCCTCTAGTCCATCTATATTCTTAGTATATACTCTTTCGTCCACTCACGCTTACTGGTTTCTTCCACTCTGCTGAGACATATCCTTACCAAGGAACCTCTTTCTCTCAGCAYGTTTCTCCCTCTGCTTCAATGCTTCATGCTTTTTTAGCACCTTCTCTTTCTCCTGCCACTGTCCATGCATGCAGTCTATCATGTCTTTGCCATCATCAGGAAAAGTTTGGTACTCTTCCTAGGCAAGCTTCAAACTGAGTTTGGAGGCTCCTTTCCAAATACTACCAAAATACTTGCCCATAAAATAACAACAGGGAAAATTCAGCTCTCACATCCCACGGCCTCCCCCCAGAGCTAGGGACAGGAGGAGCCCATAACTCTATAGCTAGTGCTCAATGCAGAGTCTCAGCCCAAGTCTGCCTACACCACTGCCTCCAGCCAGCATCTGTCTCACCCCGGGCGATGCGCAGCACCCTCATGATCCGGATGATAGTGGGATTAATGGGTAGAGCAGCATTGATTTCAATCTCTTCCAATGTGATTCCCATGACAGATAGTAGCACAATGGCCAAATCTAGCTGGTTCCACCTTAGAAGAAAAATTAAAGAGAGTAAGGGAAGACAGATTTTTTTTTCACATCCCTAAAAGATAAAGCAAATTGTTTCGACTTTCACCTAAACATTTCTTAATGTATGAATCCACAGTCCTGTTCTGAGTCAGCCCATGTGAACTTTTGTAGGCAATCACAGATACACTATGCACAAACTCCGAACAGTCAGAGGCAAGCCAGACTGATTTGAAAGCATGGAGTTATGTTACTACAATGGGTTGAGGTTTTTTTATGGCCCTACTACCTCAAATCAGCATGGTTATATACGTTCAGTTTTATACATTCAGTTAAATATGTTCAGCTTTTAGTTTGGCACAAAGGCAAAACATAGCAAAACAAAACAAAACATACTGTCTCTAACCCCACCTCCTTGCTGTCTAGCATAGTCAGCAGATGCCAACAAAGAGGCAGTTTCTGCACAACTCTCATTATTGCCTAGGAATGGAGACTCATGTGGGCTATAGCAAGGTCCATGCTGTACAGAAAAGGGAAGTAGTCAGGGCACCCTCTGCTAAGCATCACAYTCCAGCTACGGATCCATCCTCAAAACCCCCACCCCAAATCCAAATCCAGCTGTTCCACACACATGGTTGACACAACCCCTCTGCTCACCTGTCTTTGAAGAATCGCCGCAGGCCAAATGCCACCAACTTCAGCACTGCCTCCAGCACAAAGACTGTGGTGAACAGGTAGTTGCAGTACTTGAGAGCTGTCTCCAAGGACTGCCAGCAGAAAGAGAGGGTGAAAGAAGTGAAGAGAGAGCAACACCAAGTATGTAATCAGGTGGGCTCTCCTAAACATCAGAAATTCATTAGCAGACCGTGAAACTGCCCCAAACTATCTACATCAATGTGGGGGCTATCTTTTATGGACAACCATGGACCCTTTGCCCCATGTTGTTTTCAGAAATGTTCATTGTTCCTTCCTSCTCTACTGCTCAGCACAAAGGGGAGGAGGAAGCTATCCTAAGGAGAATCCACAAAATATCATTAGCTTTCTCCACTGCCCATAGCCTATGTGACTTGGATGCTGTCTACTAATGGCACTGACATAGCTTGGAGTGAAGAAGAAAGGTCATTTCTGCTGGAAAGAAATCCTTTTCTACCTTAAGCGAGGGCTGATATGTGTCATACCTCTCAGCTCTGGATTTCTGGTTCTTCCATGTGTGACCCCTTCTCCACCATCAAGACCTTGCAGGCAGTATTTAGTGGCACTTCTACTGGAGAGGTTCAAAGCTCTTTACCAGGGGCTATTAGTGGAGCCTGACAGCATGCAGGCATGGCTAGACCTGCTTTATAGAGGAAGGAACAGAGGAGTAAGGAAGAGCAGTGCTTGCTCAGGAACAAAAGCCTGGCATGAGGCTGAGACAGATAATGGCCAAGAGTTCCTGAAGAGTAAAACTATGGACACCATCAAGGAGAAGATAAAAGGAGAGCAGACAAGAAAGATGGGCAAGAAACACAGAGGAACTTGGCAGTGGATTTAAATGATGACAGAGATTCAGTTCTTCATCAAAGCCTGAGCTACCTGAACAGCACCTGCTCGGGCACCATAGCTGTCACCTAAATCAAGGGTCTCCTGAGGAGAAAACTGACATGCCACTGAACAGATATCCATTTGTCTACATAAAGAGGCAGAAATCCCTTTCTATATATGCAGTACACGTTCTTTCCATCAGAGGCTTTCAGAGGTCTGTGAGCAACTGAGAGATACCTGCTCTTCCCTAAGGTAAATATTACACTTCTGCACAGTAAAGAGCCTAGAATGCTGAATTACTCCCTGCAGATGAGAGAGGATTGCTTCAGAGCTTGCTCCTACCTCTTCTTTTGTGGAAGAAATTTGGTTGGATAGAGAGATTCCACTTCATGGCACACAAAGAGCCACTCTAGTCCTCACAAGTCAGGACATGCATGAGAAAAGGACTGATATTTGGAATTCTGATTTCAAAACTCAGAAACTGAAGACTGAAACTCCTGGGGCACTGTGCTACTTCCACTACTTTCTCTGCATACCTACCTAATAATAAAAGGCTCATGAGCCTAATTCCACAAAGCTTTCCATGGGCCTAAATCTTGTTTAGATGCCTAATTATTTATGGTTTCAATGGATAATAGGTGCTTGAGCAGGGACTACTTTTCTGGATGCATACTAAATTCCTTCTTGCAACACTTTCACAGTATTTTTCAGACACTCACCTCTCCTACCAATACTGGTGAACAGTGATCATCAGAAAGCTGTAGCAAAATAACATAATTACTAGAGGTAGGGTTTATCTCCATGATCTCACTCACCACAGGTTGGTTGTAGTGCTCCAAGGACATGGTGACCACGTTGAGGCAGATGATGAAAGTGATGAAGATGTCCAGATAGTGGCTCGTGCAGACTGAATGGATAAGGAGGCGTATGGGGCAGTAGGTAGCATAGTACGGCAAACGTTGTGCCTCTTCAGTGGAAAGAGGGAGAGGGGAACAGTTAGGAGGAAATTGGAAGAAAGAGAGAGAGATGGGTAAGAAACATCAATCAGGGAGCAGGCATTGAAGTAGGGATAGTTATTGAAACAAAAACAGGTCAAGGAGGGAGAAAGAGAGAAAGAGAGAAAGAGAGAAAGAGAGAAAGAGAGAGAGAGAGACAGAGAGAGAGAGAGAGAGAGAGAGAGAGAAAGAAAGAAAGAAAGAAAGAAAGAAAGAAAGAAAGAAAGAAAGAAAGAAAGAAAGAAAGAAAGAAAGAAAGAAAGAAAGAAAGAAAGAAAGAAAGAAAARAGATAGACATAGAAAGGAAAAAATAAAATATCATTAAAAAGAGGAAAGTAGAAATGGGGAGAAAAATAAGTAGAAAAAAAATGGAAGGAGTCATAGATAGAAAATCTGTTAGTCTATGTTTGTTGGAGTGGTGCTAAATCAGCCTTTCATGCCTCCACAAATTAAGATCACAAATGATAAAAGGGAGCAGATGGTTCCAGGAGAGACCCCAGGGTGTCACAGGAGAGAGGAAAAACTGGAGCAGAGGAAGGGAAAGCATGCCCACAGGCTGTGAATGGAAGAAAACCATCAGTCTGGGGTAGTAGTGATGATTTCCAGGGGTGAGTGTGCCTTTGCGATTTTTTCCTATGAAAACACAGAAAGGACAGAGACACCAGGGAAAGGGCTTGCTTCCCACCAGAGGTCTGGGACATCAAGGAGTGATAGTACAAAACTGACGGAAAGAGCTAAAAACAAATGGAAGTTTTTTTTTTCCAGTCTTCCCTGCTTTTWGATTTTGGATTAAACACAAGGGACAGACTGTCCAAGTCTTCTCCCAAACACCAGCTGGAGTACTGGATGCCCAGGCAGGTTTGTACAAACCCTGGAGAAGTACTGATACATGCAAGGTCTGTGTTGATGGTACATGTGTGCACATACATTCATGTATTTTTGGCACATGTTATTTCCCAAGCGACAGGGTGTTAAAGCCCAAGAGGCTTCCCTGGTGCCCCAGCTTCCCATCAGACCTCTTCAGCCAACCTCCCTTCCCCAAATCACCCTGRTGTAGTGCACAGCAATGCAGCAGCGGTGCAGGGAGGGAGGCTGAAAGCACAGGCACAAGCGATGAATTTCAGGAACCAGTCCGCCAGGAAAGAAAAAGAAGAGGAGAAGGTTTTTCTCAGAAAACCTTGGCCTACGAACCGACCAAACACTTAGGCTGTGCCTTACTCCTTCGCTTCTTCTCCAGGCGCCGCAGGCGCTTCTCCTCCCGCCGCCGTGCCTCCTCGGCCTCCTGGTGTTGCCGRCACTTGTGGAAGTTCTCCACCACCACCCCCACGAACATGTTGAGCACAAAGAAGCTGACAATGAGGAGGAAGGATATGAAGTAGAGGAGCATCCACGGGTTGTTGTTGATCACTGGCTGGAAGATGGGGGAGAAGAGAGACGCTGCGGTCGATGRACTGGCAGTATAGAAATGAAGGGGCTGAAACCACCATGGTGACTGGCTGCTGGAGAGGTGGGCAGGGTTATGGAAACAAGGGCATGAATGGCTCCTATAACATTTACCTGAACCCACAAGGTTCAAGCCTATGGTGCTGCACGAACACTGAAGGGTAGCCCGCAGCTGAACAGTCCTTGTTCACAGAGTAATAGAGCAACCACCTACGGGCCTGGAGGAAGCCAGCACACCCACAAAGACACACGATACTTTTGCTAAGGCTTTACAAAGAGATGGGACCTGCCCTGTGACACAAATTGAATAAAGGGTGTGAGAATTACTGCAGTCATCCACCAGTAAGCCACAGCTGCAGTTCCCTGCATGGACACGGCCTAACCCTGACCACTGAAACTGGGTGAGTGAAGGATTCAGAACAACCTTAAAAGGAACACTAAAAGAAGAACCCTTGTCAGAAAAAAAGTGTCTGAAGCAGTATGTTACAGCACTAGCCTTAAGTCAAGAATGTCCTTTGTAAGGAAATCTTTGTACCTGCTGGTCAACAGCCACAGCATCCAGTCCATTATACATAATATTGACCCAGCCATCCTTGGAGGCCAGCACAAACAGGGACATCAGGGCCTGGAACACACAAAGCATATCATATGTACAGGAAGTGTACCTGGCAGGCAGGAAAAAAAACAGTGTTTTACATTCTAGCACACAGTGTTGAAATTCTCTTCCTGCCTGTGTCTCTGCACATGTCAAAACCCACTCCCTCTACTGTGAAAGGAGAGCGAGGGAGGGACAGGAAGCCAAGTGCAGCCTGACCCACCACAGCAGAAAGGTCTTGAAGAACATCTGTTTCTTGGCAGGAAGAAAAACAACCTCTCTGCTGCCATCCCTTTTCCTCCCCCTTGTAACCTGCAAGTTTCATCCTAATATCAGCTCACTAGTGGCAGACACTCTGCACTCTGCACTGATACCCAGCTACCATAACCCCTTTCCYTGGCCTGGAGACCAGTCTTTCTCAGACACTGCATCTGCTCCTGATATACAGGATATATAGAGAAGGCAACAAGCCTTGACCTGGACTCACACTGTGAGAGGGCTATGGACATACTCACCTGCCCCAGGTTGTCAAAGTTGTACTTGTGGTGCACCCACTTGTAGTTGGCAGCCACACAATCAGATCTGTTGGTGATGTTCCTGATGTCGACCCCCAGGCAGTGGTAAAACTTCCCCTTGAAAAGCTGCAGGAGGAGCAACTCCGTTAGCCCATTTCCCCTCTGGCTACATCCCCTCTCATAGGGGCACTGAGCAACAAAAGGCTCCTCTGAGACAACTAGTGAAGTGCAGAGCTCCTTCGGCTGCAAGCCGGGTGGGAGGGGACAGATAACGTGGACCACCAGCACATCACATAACAGACTCCCTTGACAGACTCCCATGTCATGCATTGCTAAGGACCCAGGGCCAACCTGCTAAACTCACATCTGGATTTTCAACCTCTTTCACTGACCCAGGCCAGTAGTGACTGTAAGTTCTCACCATCTGCAAGCCACTAGGGCAGACTTTTGGAGCCCAACTAGAGCCAGTGGCCCAAAGGGGAAAAAAAAATCTTCTATTCAGTCCCTTGAGCCATGCAGTTTCCCCTTCTGCTTCCCAATTATCAAGTAAGCTGAAGGAAAAAAAAAAAAGACCTCATCTGAGGGTAAAGAAAGAAAAATAAACATCCCCTCCTTCTCTTTTTTTTTTTTTTTTTGTAAAACTGTACTGATGTGATTCTTCTGCCCAAGGCGCCTTTCCCCATATGGAACATACTGGATTGTGCATTTGTACAGACTCATCAGAACAGACTAAGTATAGCGCATTCTCTGAGCTCGAAGTAACACCCACGCCTGTGCTCCTCTGCAACGCAACAGCCGAAAATAAAAAGGATTAAATAAAAAAATAAAAGAAGGTTGAAAGAAGGTTGTGGGTGGATTTAGGGTTCAGAGAGAGGGGGGGAGAAACAACTGGCTGCAGGCCTGGATCAGGCAAGCAGGCTCTGAGCTGTTTGTCTTTCCAGAACTGCATAGATGTGTCCCTGCAACATCAGTCCTGGCCCCTCCCTATAGCACCGATCCAAACCCTGCCCTCCTGCTAGCCGTGAACATTAACTCCCGTCTCACACATCCACACATCCATCTCACACTCGTGCTTGCTGAGTGCTCAGCTGCCATTGCCAGTGGCTGTGGGGACATTCTGGTGGGTGAGAGAAGAGCTCAGGGAGGTGGTGGAAGTGCTGAAAGCTTCCTGGCTTGCTGTCCCCCCTGCTCTGCTCAGTTCCCTGTGCCTGTTTCAGTCTTTGCAGATGCAGATTCCCCAACACAGGGGTAGTGGTGGGACAGGGAAGGCAGGTTGCCCAATCACAACAAACCTACCTGGACACCTAGGATGCCAAATATGATGAAGAAAGCACAGCAGATGAGGACAATGTTTCCTATGGGCTTCAAGGATGAAATGAGTGTCTCCACCACCAGCTTCAGGCCAGGGGCTCGGCTGATAACTCTGGAAGGGAAGGAAGGCGATAGAGGGATAGGGAAGCGATGTTTGCCATGAGGCCCCATTTTTCCCTGTGCAAAGATTCGTCAGTGGGAAACAATTCACGGGGCCAAAAAGCCTCTTGCATTCCCATAGTAAACAAGGTACCTCCAAGGAGAAAGCCAAACCGCTAAGAGAAACCTCTCTGTGACAAGCACACTTTGCTACCTATGAGCTGCCAGATGCATGCAGGGCCCCAGCCTGTTGCTCCAAGCACAGTGTGGGGCACTGATTTTGGGACCTCTCCTGAGGACACAGCAGGAAGGCAAGAGGGGCACGCAGCAAGGCAAGCGTAGTGGGGCTCTGACCGGAGTGGACGCAAGGTGCGTAACAGTCGGAGGACCCGCAGCACCCCCAGGATTTTGGCACCGCCAGCAGAGGCCACTGAGACCACAATGTCAATGAGAGACACGAAGACCAAGAAGCCATCCAGGACGTTCCAGCTGCTGCGGAGATAAGCCTGATCCCCAAAATACAGGCCTAGAGAGACCACCTGCAAGAGAGGGTAGAGGACCAGGGGTTAAATGGCTCCACTCCACGTTTCCTTGTAGAGTCGCAGACAGAGCAGGAGGATGGAAAACAGTTATTAACTCTGCCCAACACTTCCTGAGGACTCATTTTGCACACTTCAATAAATCTCATTGCCTCTTTCTCATTTTCTGAAAGACTGTGAAGGAAAATGTCTTTGGGGAAAGCAGTGGCACGTAACTAGAGAAATAACAAGGCCATGCTCTGGAGTGGCATTTCAGCAGAATTTCCATGGAGTTTTCTCACCTCTTGTCTTCCTCTCTAAGCAATAGGACGCCAGAGAGAATATTACAGGGCAGGTTCCTGTTCCCTACTACAGGGATGCCATTTCACAGAGACCTGGGCTAACTCTCCCAGACGAGAGATMACCCTTTTCCTTGAAGGTAAAATTTGGCACTGACATCTGTACTCTGACTCCTAAAACAGTAGTTTGATTTTCAGCAGCACTAATGACAGCACTGCTCTGAAAATCACACCCCTTTGTAGATATGAATTTTAGGATGTTTACCTTAAGGTGCCCAATTTTGGAACTCTCTTTACTCAGTTTTGTGGCACTTTCTTCGTCACAAAAGGGGAACAGCATGATTTGCCCACTGTTGTAAAGTACTTTGAAATCTATTGAATAATTATCTCAAGTAAGAGTATTTTATTAATATTGTTGTTGCTATAGACTTTGCTCTTACTCTGAAAGGAAAGAAATGGTCATTTGAAATTATTACAAAATCCGTATCTGGAGGCCAGCTATTCCTCCCAGAAACCAAGATCTCTGTGTATAAAAGTTCCTCTTATGCAAGACTAGAAGGGACTGAACCCCAAGCAGTATCTACCCTTATCAAGGCATGGTGCATGACTGGTCCATTGAAAAGCTAGCGAGATTCTGGAGAGGTGCTGAGCTGACATAAACCATGTTGCTCTTGTCATATGCAGAAAGGGCTCAGCAGTCCATCTCCAGTAACTTACCTTTAGTGTCATCTCAGCTACGAAAATTGCTGTGAAAATGTAGTTGGACACAGTAAGAAAGATTCTCTCCTACAAACAAACAAAAAACAAAAAAGAGAGAGAAAGGCCCTAAATATATCTCAACTTCTTCCTATTGTTCTGTGAGACCCCTTCTATGAACTTGGTATCTCTAGCTTTCCTGTGAAGGGTCTGAAAGTTGGGGGAATAAGAGCACTGCTCCCTAGAAAAGGTCAGTGTTGGCAGCATTCAACTTTTAACATCTTGACTCTGTCCTGTATCCAGACAGAATCCCACACAGCTCTGCCACCCCAGTGGGTGGGATGTGCAGTGCTTCCTCCAAGTCAGCGCTGCTTAGCCCCGATGAGCTGCACCACCCCAAAGTGCTCCTGAGCACTGACCACTGTGCTGTGCACAGTATATTCTGTGGGACAGCTAAGGCAGAGATGCAGAAAAGGTCATTTCACTTTGTCAGCCTGAGCCATCACTAAGTTCAGCTCAAAAGTACCATAAATGAATGCTGACATACCATTCCCACAGAGGCTTCGCTACATATGGACGTTACTTCTTTATTATAGTTTCCAGCCCCTGCCCCTTTGACAAGCCATCTCTTACCAAGGGTAGCCTGTGAGACTCCCTCACCTTCTAATAGAGGGCACTCAGATTAATCTACTATAAATAAGGCTTGCATTATTATTAGACACTTCAACAGAAGCATGTATGACGTGAATTACTAATATATGGGCATTGGAATAGGTGAGTGAGAGTTAGTGTTTAATGCCAAGGTTTGTCCAGAGGCTTTACCAGTGCCAGGAGCTTACGAGCCTCTGCCAGAGGTCATGCTAAAAAGCAGGTAGGAGGGAATTCTCACCGTGCTTCTGTGTTCAATCTGTGGTCTCTCCAGGGCAATGGTGATGCAGTTCAGGAAGATGAAGGCCAGCACAACATAATCAAAGAGCTTGTGAGCAATGATTGTTTGGCAGAGGAGACGAAACCTGCAAGAGAAATCCAAGCAGGCACATGTGCCTTGGGCAGAGTTATATTAGGAGCTAGGATAGAATAGAGCATTCTAGCCAAAACTGAGCTCTAATTAGAGCCATAGCAGCTTTCCTGTCACATATACTGATGTCCCCTGTCCTGGCAATATCACAGAGCAACCCATGGTAACACCACAAGTCTGCAGCAGAGCAAGGAATCGARCCTCTTTCTATCTCCCCAGTGCTAGAGTTGTCTCTTACCCACTACATCACTCTTGCCCTGTAGAAGAGAGGCTAAGTCAACCTCCCAAACTCAGAGCTGCCTCACATTTTGTATTTCATTACAGCAACCGCCCATGTGCTGAAAGCTGAGGAAATGCAGGGAATGGTCATGGGGAACAGACCTCTGGCTGCTCTGAAAGACACTTTTTCCCTTACACAAGTATCATATGGAGCTATAATGAAACCCCATTCTTTTCAAGAGGTGATACACACGTGTGTGGATGCTGTCAGATAAGGTATATGGGCATTTTCTTCTTACGGGAAGACCACCTCATCAGGAAGAATTTSTCCTAAAATATTTTTCTAGACACAAAGAATACTAACTTTGCCCTAAAAGACAGAATATGGCTGCGGATAAACTGGCAGAGAAATGGAGAGATTGTTCTTGTACCTGGGGAGGTAATATCAGTGTTATGGAGGCATTAATAATGCATTCCTTTTTCTTTTTTAGTTAATGTCAGTATTCCCTGTCTTGCTTTGCTATAAATATTTATGATTACAGAAAAGACAAATGGAATGCTCCTAAGAGACAAAAAAACACAATAGCCATTTAGGGTTCTCTTCTTCTTTTTCGTCTTTAAACTAGGGAAGAGAAATGTTGTTTGTCTGTGGAGGTGGAGATGGAGGAGACAAAAAGTATTTCTAACTGATAAGCTTTAAGTTGTAACCTAACATCCAACTTATAGGATGTGGCTGCTGCTACAACAAAATCTGTCTTATCTTCTCAACCACTGTTAGTAAAAACAGCACAAACCTGTTCTGTGGAGAGAAGAGATATATGGACCAGTCCTCTCGTAACTCACACCAGTCTGGCTTGTAAACTTCCATCATCTTCCGGATACGAAAACACAAGCTCTGGAGGGATGCAGCAGAAGTTACTGTTGCTGGTTACCTGCCCACTTGCCTGACATAGACACTCTTCCTTTCTCATCAGATCCTGAAACATCACTACCTGGAGTTTCCCACACACACCACTTTCACAGGGCTGCGTTTCATCCACCCGTGAGTGAGGAAATGGACTTAAGGAGCACAAAGCCACTAATAAGGATCTGCTATACTCAGGTCTACTTAATTCTCAGCATCTGATTTCATCCTAAAACTGCGTAGAAATGAAACTGCTGGTGGCCTTTCTCATGCAGGATGTTCTCCGTGATCTCTTCTTAGGGTCTTGAAGTGGCTCTGTTACACTTGTATGGAATTTCCTAGATACCTCAGCTAGACAAGAGGCAGACATCTCAGCACAGGAGGCCCAGGAGAGGATGGCCTTCTGTAGGCACTTGGGCTCTGAGGATTTTTAATTTCACAGGATGTATTTCTGTCCAAATCTCTACTGACACTCCAGCTATGCTTAAAGCATCTTTTGCAGGCTCTCATCCATTTGGCAAGGAAACCTAACCTTAAGGATGGAGTAGGAGTTTCCCACAGCACCGAAGCATAACCTTAGATTCCTTGTACCAAATACTCACATAATCTATCTCCTCATCATCCTCTCCCCGCTCCTTGCGGTTGTTCATCTTCGGGAAGATCTCCTTTGCAATGTTGGGCATTTTACCATTACAGTCCTGGTGCTCGCTGGACCCTGATGCTGCCCCTAGCTTACGGGTCACTCTGTAGCCAGATGGGACTGACGCCAACTCCACCAGGTCACAGGAGCCCTTGTTGTCCAAAGAGAGCGTTCGGCGGTGATGAGACATCCTTCCAGTTGCATCTCGCTCCCCCTCTGCTGCCCTGTGTCTCTCCCCAGAGAGGAGAGATTCGTGCTCAGCAGAGGGAGGTTTGTGTTTCAGGCTGTGTCCCCGAGCCAGGCTGTTCCAGCTGGAGCGGCGGCTCCCCCAGGCCCCACTGCGGCCCCAYGCACCATAGTGGGAACTGCGGGAGCTCGACTGTAAGAGAGTGGGACAGCAACTCAGTGACTATGGGCATAGGGAGGGTAGATACTGTTGTATTTCAGACCACAGACTTGTCCCTAGGCCCCTAAGCCAGGAGATTGCCTGTTTTGGCCCTCAAGGAAGTTGCATGGTGGGAATATAGCAGTCATCCCTGTAGATCTGATAACAGATTGATAACAAGTTAGTAATAGTGTTGGCTGTGATTACTTTACAGCACCATCTGTGTGCGAGGCACTTACAGGGGAAGTATATAATAAAGCCAAAGGGCAGGTGTCTGATGTTGTCACTTACATGAGCACACAGCAGGAATAAAGCTTTCCAAAAATCTGATTGGCAGCACTTTATACTGCCCCGGGGTAAAGGATAAMACAAAGTACAGGGAGATGGATAATCTAAAACACCATCTTCAAGTAGCTTTTGTAAACAGAAGAAATGAGAAAAACGAGCTTGTTGGTTACAGTCTACTTCCACCACATCAGCAACTTGTCACATAGCACATGGCTGTCAGCTCTGGCTATTTAGGAAAAAACAGGGGTATGAATCCTTCTAGCACCAGTGTACCCACACAAGGCTGTGTGTATCAGTGGGGAAATGGTCTAGAGGTTGAYATAACAAAATGGACAGGACTGAGGTGTTGGACAAATAGCCTGCAGTGTCTGGGGAAGTGCTAAGGGGCAACAGGGCCTGCTATGGGAGACTCCAAATTAAAGTTTTTCTCTTCCTCTGAACAAAAACTTTCAGAAATCCCATGTGTTGTGAGACTTGGCAATGCTTGCATCATCCAGATTCTTGTGTTCTCAGCTTGCTCTGAGGATCACCTGGGAGTAGGAYGCCATTGTATTTGTCCTGTGCTCTAGGCAAACTGGGCAAGGATAAAAGGACAGATGTTTCACTCTAAGACAACTACTCTGTTTGCTTGCTATCCTCCCTCTCCAACCAGAAAAATAGAAAAGAACTGAATCCTACACTCAGCAGAATATAGATCGATAATCTGGGAATATAGGTCAATCATTCGGACTGACTTGGCTTCCTAAGGAGAGGCTATGCACTTGTTGTGTTAGGATGTCTGCAGCAGTCATGCAAACTTCCATTGCAACCCCCTTGGGGTTGTAGAGTCCATGAACTTTGAAAGAATGATGCCATTTGCTGTTCATTCACTCACCAAGGACCGCTGGTCATAGGTCATTCTCCCCAAGGACATCACACTACTCTTCCTGGAGCCAACAGCAACAAGGATCTGGTCTGGCTGCAAGGAGTTGCGCGAGGCATTAGTGACTCCCCCAGAAGCCACCGGTGGGTTGGAAGAGGGCAAGGATGGGTCCAAGTGTCCATTTGGTGTCACAGGAATTGCACAGAGCTTGGGATCTAAGTGGAAAGATGCAGAGAGAAGAAGAAAGAGGAAAGAAAGCTGCTTTCCCACCATTCAGCAACGGTTTCAATGTCTAGGCTGCTAAGCAATGCTAAAATTCAACGTTGCTTCTGTCAAATCTAAGGGATGACAGCAAAAGTGGTCAGAACTTTTYTTTGGTAAAGATTTTGTGGTATTCCTCTCCAAGTCCCAAACTGATGGCAGCTCCCCTTGGGGCCAGAAGGACAATCAAAGCGCCAGTCACACAGACAGGCAGAGCAAGGGGCCAAACCCTGGCAGCAAGGGGAAGAAAGTGTGCTTCTACGTGCCAAGAGTAAGGGGTGGACATCTGCTTCTTCACATCTCAACAAATATTATCGACTGTCACATAGCTGCTCACTATTTAAAGCAGTTAAGTTGAGACACTGAGGAAGAGACAAAGATGTGGGGATACCAGCAGCCATCMATGCTTTAGGCTGTCCTTAAAATTCCTGCAATCCTGTTCTTCATGCCAGTCAGTTCTACTACACTGGGACACTTAAAAATSACTTAATACTGACCTTTAAGATCCAGACCAAGTACGTTAAGTGCTGTGGAAGAACATGAGCATTTGTCAATATGAATGGAGAAAATGGGGCACTCTCTTTTAAAGTSTGACAGGACTGGAGCAAGCATTTCTGTTTGCCCTAGTGTATCCYAAAGATTATATATTCTGCATGGCAAGTTTTTCACTTGAAATCAGGGCCCTATCTGTACCCATAGGCTCTGTTACATCTCCCCCATTCTCTTTCCTAGGTGTATGGCTGACTGCATTCAAGGTCAGCTCTGATACTGTGCAGCCATCTCACCTTGGATTAGACTGCTGTGACAACAACTAGGTTGTGAGAAAGAGCTATAACAAGCCATGCCTGGAGCCACTCCTCGCCTTGGGAGCTGCATTTAAGCTCAGGCCCATGTTGTTGGTCTTTGCAGGGCTATGCTTCAAGTATGCTTGTACCCAGCCTGGTACTTTGCTGATCTTGATTTTGCCTTGCTGACTTGACTTCTAGTCCTGACCTCAGATGTGCCTCAACACCATGGACTTGCCTGGCAAACACTGAGCTGTTGGTTGACCCTGCTGCCGGTGACAGATCTGCTCTGATTACTTTGTGCAGATGCTGCACCCTTSTTGGTGTGGTCTCTGCCTTGCTTACGTGGCTGTCACCCTAAGCTCCCATCACACTTTCCCCTRTGGAGCAGGCCACCCTTGCTGCTCTGTGGCACCAAGTCTTGCTTGAGATATAATATCGTCTGCAGAAAGACATGAGATCTTCAAGGAAAAACTTCAAATAGTGGAGAACTTACTATGCAATTTGTAGGCAGACTCTTTCAACAGTTTCTTATCCTTTCTTTAAAATATGTGGCTTCTTTTCTTTACATTTTGAAATTGTCTAGCTTCTGCTTCCAACCTTTACAATCACATTATGCTTTTTTTTTTTTCTGCTCAATTAAAGAACTATCTACCATCAGAAATCTCTCCTTATGGTTGGCACTTGCAGTGTGCACGATCGAGTCACTTCTCCAGCATCTCCAAGGTTCATTAATCTCTCACTATGAGGCAGGATTTCCAGATTTGTCTAGGTCATTTTTTATTTATTTTTTTATTCCCTTTTCAAATGTTGGTGCCAGAACTGGACACAAATGATACCTCTGAAGCTGAGCAGAGATAGTATCATTTACTCATTCTTATTTTCTGCTCTTTCAGTTATTCAACAATTGCTTCCCTTAGCTACCACTTTCCTCAGGATGCCAACACAGTTCTGAGTTTCCACAAATGACACCACAAACTGGYATACAGTTCAATGAACATGCAGAAGTTACAAGAAAACTTGCAAAACTGTTTTGCTATGGAAACCKGTAGATTCCACCATGGAGATGGGGTGAATTTTCACAGCAATCTGCATTCACATTTTTCACCAAACAGCAGTGGGAGCTGAGCAAATGAAACTATTTGAACAGTGTACCTGAACCTTCTTGGACATCATGGAGCTGATCCAACTCCTCAACATTTGATGAACTCTGATCTTCATCTGAGTATGACCGGTTGGCATCACCCTAGAACAGACAAATTTAGAAGCTGGGAACTAAAGGGAAAAAAAAAATAAAATGTTTTCTTTCATTGTTGAGTACAATTGTTAAATTCTGCTTGGCATCCAGGCATCAGTAGGGTCACTGGAAGAGTTCTGTCTGACCTGACCTGGAAGGGCTGAGATACTGTGTTCTTGCTTTTGGAATGGAAGACGAGCCATCCTGGGAGACTACAGCCTGATGCAGAGAATGAAAATTGTGAATGCTTTTCTCAGTGGGCTTATTTATTTCCTTGGAAGGATTATCAATGTCCACTTTTTTTTTTTTTTTTTTGGATTAAGCCCAACCTGCAGTTAAGCAGGGAAATGACTGAGATTTGATACTCTGAAAGTTCTCTAGTGTTGCCCTCAAAGTTCCCCATTCTTAATACCTCTCTTCCTTTTCCCCATGGAAGAGGCATCTGTGACAACTCACCTCAGCCTGGAAACCTTCCACCAGGATGGCCACCAGCAGATTGAAGAGAACGTAATTGCCAAATGTCATAAGAGCCACAAAGTAAAGGGATGCCCATGGTGAGGTGGAGGCCATGCCATTATAAAGCACAACATTCCAGTCCTCCTGTGTTAGTATCTGCAACCAGGAACAGAGGCCACATAAACATGAAGAACATGAAGACGATTCCCAGAAAATCACAGTAAAGGAATGAGCATCTTGACCACATCAGGCCTCTTAGCTTCTCCATAACCACCCAGCCACTGCCCAGTGTCACTGTCTGGCTGTTTTGCTGATCTGATAATGTTGGCTGAGCAAGGAGAAACAAGAGTGTACATGGGGGTAAGCATGTGCTGGTGTTAAACACAGGAGTTGCAACTACAGAAGTGACCTTTTCAAACTGCACATCTTCCAGTTGTCTCCTAGGAAGGAAGGAGCTCCTTCACCTGAGATGTATCAGTCACGATACACAATTGTTCTTCTTCCTTTGGTATTATATGCTGGAACTTTTTGTCTAGCCTTTGGCATCACACTGAGAAAAAGCACCTTCTGATCTTGTTCATTTTGTCCTGACCCAACTGGAGAGAGGAAAGTGGGCTCACCTGGAACACAGTGACGATGGCCCACAGCAAAGAGTCAAAATTCTTCCGGTCAGGAACTGTATCTCCTGTGTCGGTCCTGAGACTGAACTTGCATCCAAAAATGTGCATTCCCAGGATACTGTTGGGACAGGAAGAGGAGCCAAGGGTCCAGTTTAAATATCTCTGCCATCACACTGAGCTTGTTGGAGCGATTCTCTTTTCTTTATGACAGGCTAATGTAGTACCAAAGGGGTGAGAGGCAGAACTACACAGACAGACCACTCTAACCTGTCTGTGAAGGGGAAGCTGCATACTGGACCATTATAACTCACCATAAACCTTGCTTCCTGTACATACTGCCTCAGAGTTCACCCTCTAGCAATTCCCTCCAGCTCATCCTTCAGACCTGCTCTCTCTCCAGTGCTCTTGTTTGTTCTTTTTTCTTGACCCCATCTTGCAACCACCATACATGCATGGTGTCCTAAAAGATTTTCCTGGGTGCTTTCTGTTGCCCTCCTGCTGTCATCAGCATCCAAACTGAGCTGGTCCTACAGCCAAGTAATGGTTACCAGAAGGGGATCATGCTCGAGATGCATGTTTGCTGGCAGTATTTCTCCATCCCCTTCAGGCCAAATCTTCATCTGCTGAAAGCAATTTAGGGCAGCAGTGGCCTCAGCCTTTATCCATGCATAAATGTCTCTCACTTCTGCCTAAACCTAAAGCAATGGGTAAGATGAGTCACACACACACATTGAAATTGTCAATGAGCTAGGCAGCACCTCTCGAATTTACTGTGATGCAACTGCCTCCTAACCTGAATATGAAGATGAAGAGCATAAGAAGCATGCAGAAGGTGGCTACGTTGTCCATAGTCTTCATCAGCACCACGAGCTGGCGTCGCAGTGCAGGCATGAAACGCACCAGCTTTAGCACCCGTAGAAGGCGGAAAGTCCTCAGCACAGACAGACCCCCGTCTGACTGGCCAATGATCTCCCAGATGCTATGGCCCAGAAAGAGACACAGAARGTGCAAGGAAGAAAGAAAAAGAAAAGTGAATAAATGGGAGAGAGAGAGGAATAGCATTGCTAATCCAGGTTATTACCTCTACATTGACAGTGCTTATATGAGGCTCAGAGGAAAATCTGCATGAACAAGGTATAATTGGGTATGTATACTTAAAGCTTATACTTATGTGTAGAAGACCGTGTTTCTCCCTTTCAGAACTTAAACATGGCACTGTATTTCAGGAATGAGAARATCATTGCAGCATTAAGTTCCAGCAAAGGAAGTTCCTCTACCAAACTCTAAATCACTGTAGCTTTCTTCACTTCTGAATTTTGACAAATAATTCAAAATTAATGCTTTCTGTGGACTTCCAAAGCAGTTGTAATTACCTCTGTTCTACAGAGGAAGGAATTGAGGGACAGAAACACTATGTGGCTTGCCCACTGTCACCCCTTTTATAGGGGTGCCCACTGTCACCCCAGTGACAGTGACTGTCACTGTCACTCCCTTTTATAGCTGGTAAACCCTTTTGGGAAAAGCACATGGGAATTTCCAAGCTCTTTGGTGCTCTTTTCTATACGTATTTCAGATGACTTGGAGGGCCTTTGTCACCTGATGATGACGATGATACTGTCAAAGATGTTATAGGGGTTGCGGAGGTAATCAAAGAGCCCGAAAGCAGCAAGTTTCAGGATCATCTCCAGGGCAAACATGCTCGTAAAGACAACATTGCTGATCTCCAAGATGTTGGTCAGTTCCTCTGGCTGGAAAGAATACAAAATGAGAGAGTCAGAGCTGAAAGAGCCTTGATGCTATAGGAAAAAAATAYCACTGTTCCCTTAGTACAGGCTCTGCAGCAAGCTATGAAGGACTATGGGTCATGTTAGAGTAGACTCTTTGTACTGTTACTCTGTTCCACCCTTACTACCTTCATCATAGATTGTGTTTCGTTTCTGGTGAATGCTGAACTGTACAGTCTTGCTAGAAATGGTCACGAGCCCCATAGCCATTCAGGCAGCTGAGGGTGACCAAACATATCCCATGCCCTACTCTATTGTCCCCTCACCTGGCTAGCGGCTATTTCACGTTGTACAAAGAACATGAATATTTTTTGACTCCCCCATTTTTTTATTCAAACCTCAAAAACTCATAATCTGTGGTCAGTCACTTACTGCAGTACATTCCTTTCAGGTTTTCACAAATAGCACAATTTGTTGCTGAAATTTTGAAAATATTTGAGTGAGAAGAGAACAGTTCCTCATGTTCTTCTAAACCTCACTCTGCTCTTCTCTGCTCTCCTTTTCCTTCTATTTTTAACCTTCCTTCCTCATTTCCCACAAACCCTTGGTGGAGAACCATTAGTTTCCTCATCTTGCGCTGGCAATCTTTTCTCATACTTCTGTCCTCACAGTGATCTTGATAATTACCCAAGGAAATTACCCAACTGCATGAACAGCACATCAGCAAGGAGGGACACACTGCCAACATATAACAGAAAAGGGCAAGGAGAGCACCAGAGATGGAAAAAAAGAGAGAAACACGCAACGAAAGCAGGAGGAGAAAGGCAGATACAGAGRGTGAAACCCTCCAGAGACTTGACAAGATGACTGTGATACTGAAAAAAACACAAAGCAACCTAACCCTACCCAGGCATTTTCCTTTCTTGGATCCTGGACACATCTTCCACCCGCTGTGATACAGCCTCYTTCAGCAGAGACCAGTGCATTTGTGCATGTGAGGGAAAGTGTTTTAATGACTTCATCAGTGAAACAAGCCTGAGCAAATTGAATTACTCCTCCCTTTGTTTCCCGAATTAATGACTTTTTCTTCACTGTTACCACGTTRGAAACTTCTCTGACAGGGATAGGAAATGGTCTAGACAGTTTGCTCAGGAATGAGGAAACGTCCTCACAGAGGGAGACGAAAGCTTCACTATTGTCTTTGAAGAGAGATGCTGGATCTTGCTGCCCCGTGTTTGAAAATAGGATGTTCTTTCCCCTGGATTGGGGTGGACTGCTTTGTGTAAAGCAGCTCTCCTTCTAGGGACCAGCACTGCACCTGGTCAARCAGCAAGGGCCGAGGACTTTAATGAGGTGAGATGCATGACAAGCAACACATGCGCGAGTATGCCCATGCACCCAGAGACGTGCAGAGCCCGTGGAGACTATCACAGCAATGACAAGGTATAAAAYGTTGCTAAAGCGAAAGAACTTCTCCCTGTACAGGGGGCTACATGCTGGAGCATGGATTGCCCACAGCTTGGACAACCTATGGCCTTCAGATCATGTGAGTTTGCTGGGATGGTTTGCATGACTGCAGAATGCTGCTGGTCATCAAGGTCCCATGTGGCAGCCAGCGTGTGCAGCCTTACCAAGCAATGGGACAGGCATGCAGCTCCAGGGGACTCCCACCAGTCTCCTCAGACCCAATTCTCCTATTTACCTTAAGGCAGGTACACCACACCTCAGACAAGGTTTAACCTACTGTGCCACTGAACCCCATCTCCAATTTCTTCCATTCAGTCTTCAGCATGACCCTGATCCAAGCTCATGGCAGCAGGCAGGAGCACTGTCACTCTCTGGTGATCAATGCCAAACAGCAGGTCAGAGGCCTCACGCTTCTTTTATGTGGGTCTGAGCTAGAAAGGCTACTTTTTTGAGCATCACATAAAATGCATGGAAGCAAGAAAATTGCAACAGCCTGTTGCTAGGTAAAAAAAAAGAGGAGGAGAGACTTCTGGCACAGAAAAAACAGAAAGGTCCTGCATGTCAGAGCCAATATCTATAAATATATGTTTTTTTTTCGGTGAACTCAGTACTAGCATCTACTAGGAAGAGAGGTCAGGGCTCTCCTGCAAAATTGCTGCCCTTCTGAAGGGCAAGAAAGGTCCCTTTGCGCTAGTTGTGCCTGTTACTCATTCAGCTGGTGGAAGGGAAAGCGAAGGATGAGTATGATTCTGGTGTCACCCTTCTGCTGGGGACTTCTTTAACCCCTGCTTTTGGGCTCCCAGGGTCACAGAGTTGGTTTTTCCCTTTTAAGCACCAACAGATTGGAAACTGCTCCTTACATCTGTGACATCCTGTGTCCTTTGCTAATTTCTTGTGCTCCCTGCTGGAGATTTTAATTGAAATAGTTTCTTAAAAATAAAAATAAAAACGGGGAGAAAGCTCAATTTCCACCTGTAATCACATTTGAATAACAAAATGATCCTAACAATGGTGAGGGGGGGGAGCAGGGGAGATAAGAGTGAAGAGAGAGTAGGAACGAGCAAGTGCACACAGGGAGCGAGAGATGAAGATCACTTCAGAGAGAGCCAGGCAGTAATGACACTGGCTCACTGGAACATGAAGCCCAYATGCTAAACAGAGATGCCAGTTTCAGCCTGAATCAAATGATGGTGTCGGAGAGAATGAAGTATGTAAAAAAGTGACCCGCTCTGATGGTGGATTATCCTCTCCACTGTCCATGCATTCACTCTTGTGCTGTCTCTGGGAGCAATTGATGTTTGAAAAGCCACACTTGCATCTCACTTATGGAAAAGGTCACCTGTTCCCCCGGCTCTCCTTCCCTCCCCAACATCTGTTTCTCTAGTTAAGCCTGCACCTGTTAATTTTTTTCTAATGGGCCATCAATCAGCCCCAGCAAAGCACCCTTCCTAGAGAGAGGGTCAGGAAGACTAGGCAGGGGAAGAGAGAGAGACAGAGATAAAGGCAGGGAAAGAAAAATTACAGTCATTGTGGAGGAAAATAGTAAAACGAGCTCACTGAAAGTAGAAGAGGAGGAGAGATTTAAAAGAAATGGCACAGAAGAAAAGAACAAGGTGGGAAAGGAAGAGCAAAAGGAATGAAATAAGAGAAAGGAAATGGAAAGAAAAGCCAGCTGGAGAGGCCCAAGGCAACACACTCACGGACTAAAGGCAGATCCTGCATTGCGGCCGTTTCTGGAGATACAGATAATTAGGCACAGTGAAAGASCCATTAGCCCAGAGCGCTGCCTGGTGTCAGCAGGGTGGCGGGAGGTTTGGGTCCTGCAGGGATGCTGTCATGTCCCATCTTCCTACCATGACCATGAAGTACAGCAGACAGGGCTGATGGCTGGCACACAGCCCATGGATGGGACTCTCTCTGGACTTAATGGTGGAGGAAAGCTAAAAGGGAATAAATGGCTTTCTCCCGCTGTTCACATAAACACACGAGAGTCCCAATACAGCATTATGTGCTAACGCCCAAGGATGAGAGCTGTGCAGGTTCCCACAGATCGTGGCCAGATACACACTGTCAAAATGCTTAGCAGGCWCCTTTCAGGTTACCTGGATCTGTCTAGAAACTCTATTAAATTAAAATGTCCACAAGGAAAGATCTGAACTTGATGCTATTTTGGTCCAAGAAAAAGCAGAGATCACTAGAAGTCTCTCCATACACCATGAAGCCAGGAGACCCTGATTTACCCATCAAACTAGGAAAGAAACTTGAACAAAACTACTGGAGTTGAATACTGAGGTAAGGGATGTGGTTTGAAAGGCAGAGGGATCACAACAGGGAAGGCATGGGGTAGAATTTTGACCGAGTCACTCACTGTGAAGATGGATCTCTTTTGAAACCCATGAAACTAGCTAATTCCAATCCCCATGATACTAAGGCCTTCTTCCCTACCAGTTTTGATTAAATATGAGTGAAGTATGATCCAGGTCTACTTTAGGGCTTGTTCTTTATTCATCACTCCTGCTTAGTGATCAGGAAGCTAGCACTGGGGCAAAAGAGGACAGCTGCACAAGCTTTTACCTCTTTTTCAGTCTCTTACTAGTTAACATGGGAGTTCTTAGAGCATATCAGACCCAAATCCTAATTAGCCCTAATTAGGCTAACTCTAATCTGACAGGAACCAGCAACACATGCACTGTATGAAAGGTTAAGAAAGGGTAGACCACCATAAAGACTGTTTCTCCTAACTAGGGGTAAGTCTGCAACTGTCTAGAAATTGAAGACTATCTGATGTGATCTCTCTAGACCAGAGCTATTGAACTGTACCTGCGCATCACTATCTTTGGGAACAAAAGAAATATTCCATAAGAAGGTCTCTCTGGGCTGTCCATTTTATATACCATTTCAAAGTCACTTGACAATAATCAGAAGAGTCATAGAAATTGGCCAGGGAAAATACCAAGTAGCTCATGCTTCCTCCATTTACCATCCCACAACCAATACAGGAATTTGAGATATTTTGGTTATACTCTAGTTTTATAAGACTTAGCCATGTGGTTTATTCCACTGCCCTGGGGAGGCTGTTCCATCATTTAATAAATGTCAATGTGATGAGCTGGCTTGGACATTTGCTGAATGTTTCTGACAAGCAGCAAATAGTAAAAAGAGAAGCAGTGGCTGTAAAATATGAATTGGTAGATCCAATAAATGATGGAATAAAGAGAAATCACTCAGGCTAAGGTGRTATGAAGATACTGAAGAGCTGGTTCTAGAACTGAAGGTGCTTATGGATACAAACTACTGATATCCTGATTTTCTACAGTGGCCTTAAAAAATAAGGCACTTCTAAGTAGAAGGTAATCCAAAAAAACTGGGGAAACTATTTCAAGTAGGACATWGCTTGAAATGATGACTTTTGGCTTGTGCAATGTCACAGCAGTTTTTGAAGACCTAATATTGAGGGCATCACAATGGTATAATGCACACTGACAGGTTTGAATAAACTTGATATATTTATCAATGATAACTTTTGATAAGCTTAGGGATTAAAGATGACTCAGAGCAGTGCAGTTTGTCCCCAAATGAGTTGATTTCCCGCACAAGAGATGTGCAAGGAGAAAGGAAGTTGTCTTAGCCGTATGTAAAGGACAGCATGAGGGACTTGATAGATGAGCAAAGCAAAGACAAATTCCAACATGATTTGTATGCAAGAGAAGCGTTTTGGTTTGCTAAGGTTAAGATTCCTTGTAGAAAAAAAATTAAACCGCAGTTGCATGAAGGGCTATTTCCCCATTTACATTTTCTGTTTTGCTAGTGATGGGTTCTTTACCCAAAGCTGAGCACTGTTATCGTGGGAGCCAGATCAGCTAAGGCTCTGGATTTGAAGGTGACACTTGCACTTTGACTTCAGATTTAAATTCTCCATCCTTCTGATCCTGAATCTGGTGCCTAGTTCTTGCAGTCTCTCCCATGACACAACCTAATGGCTTGTGGGCACTTTCGTCTGTTGCCCAGCTCATCTGGGTATAGTTTGTGAGCAAGTGGTGCAACACCGAGTTGAAAGATGTGCTGTGAGCAAATCCCAGGACTGGACTGCTCTCTAAATTTGGTCCTTGGCACATCCTTGTACCCAGATGGATAGATCATTTAGTGAGTGACTGGGAAGCTCTCATGCATCAGATAATAAAAGCTTGAGAGGTCTCTATAACCATCCATTCTCAGTTGGGAGAGATTTATCTCCTTCACATGATGAAACAATGGAAGCTATCTCAGTCATAGGATGACATTGCCATCCAAACCATAGATATACGGGGGCAAGTGGTTTTTGCTGGCTATTGTTTTGTGAAGATTATGTTTCTGGGAGGAAAAACAATGGGAAAAGGAGAGAAAGGAAGGCAGAAGGAGGCAAGGAAGCATCAGATTTAAGTGTAATAATATTATGGCATGAGAAAAAAAAAGAAAGAAAGCAAAATAAAGTTTACATGTCTATGTGCTTTTGAGTTAATTGCTGACTGAAAAGGACTTGGAATCCACAGTATGGTCTGAATTTCTTTTTGTTTAAATCTCCCTGTGCCATAGAAACAGAACTTGGTATACACATTGTAAATAAACAGGCTACACCACATTTTTCAGGTACAATCAATTCAATCAACATTTCTTTCTAGTAGAAACAGCCCACAGGGCCAGGGCTTTTGCCTGCTACTTATGGATAAAAGGTGATAGCATAACTTGAAGGATGTTTCATTAATAACCTGCTACTAAAAACCCTGAGGCTGCAAGCAGATCTGACTCTGCTAAGGGTTGTACAAACACAGCAGAGGCTTAAATCTGCACTTACAATAGTCAGAACATGAGAGTGAATTCTCTACCTCCAGCTCAAATATTCCTTTGCTAACCTCCTAATTCACMCTGTCTCCAATAAACCAAAATGAACAATGCCTCTCCCTGCTTGGTGCTCACATCTTTAAAATACTGGTGGGCAGCTTTCATATTGTCTTGGACTTCAGCCCTTAGTCATCTCTCTGTTACGTGATAAATGCATAGCTCTTTTTCATCTATTTTCATGAGTCAACCTCTCCAGCCTCTTCTTCATTCTCCTCTCTTTGGAGCTCCTGCCAGCATTTTTCTTGTACTGGAAGTATATGTAGCAGTGTATATGCAGTCTTTTTGCATTCTGGGGTCAAATTAAGATTTCCTATCCTTGCATCAGAAACTGGTTAGGCTTTAAAAATGGTCTAGTGCATAGGATATAGACCTATGGGGCTTAAAATATGGATTCAGCCACTGTA